>NC_042969.1:88760141-88812641 GCF_901001165.1 Salmo trutta | reverse complement strand
AAAACATCCTATGTGAAAAGAAGGTTGTAGTGAATAGGGGGCCATTTTGACCACAGACATGTAAGCAGGGGGCTGTTGGATCAGAAGGGCATGTTCGCCATACTCCCTGGTCCAGGGCCGTAGCCTAGGGGACTGTCCAGGGACATACCTCTCTGTCTGAGTGGCCCCTGGGAGCCGGGGCCAATGCCGGGGCCCATCATCCCACCCTGGGGCTGTGGGGGGCCCGGTCCCATCATGGGGCCCTGAGGGGACATGAGGGGTCCCCCTTGCTGACCGAATGGGTCCCCAGGGAGACCCATACTTCTCTGCTTAGCCTGCATCAGCATGAGGTTCTGCTGGGCCATTAGGCTGTGTTGTTGGGAGGACATCATGGATGGGTGAGGCTGGGGGCCAGGGTGGCCGCCGTGGAGGAGACTGTTAGCCATCATGGCCTGCTGTTGAAGCTGTTGCTGGGTGGGACCTGGCCCCATACCTGTCCTCCCCATTAGGTGTCCAGGGTGCATCATGTGACCACCCGGACCCCCCATGCCCCTGGATCCCCCCTGGGGCATCCCCGCCATAACATGTCTACCCATCCCACAATGGGAGGGGTGGCGAGGCAGCTGTTGCTCTGCCATCATGTTCTGCAGGTTAGCAATGTGAGGGTTGGAGGAGGGGGCATTGCTGTGAGGACCAGGGGCAGAGAGCTGTTTCAGGAGCTGTGGAGGAGGAGGGCCAGGGCCCTGGGAGCCTGGCTGGCCTTGGTGAGGATTAGGGTGGTTCCCCTGGCCCTGCTGACCCCCGGACATGCCCTCTGCCTTGGGGAAATACTGCAGGGTGGAGGAGGGCTTGTCGGAGGGGATGATACGAGACAGGTCGAACTCCGGGATGCCAGAGTGGGTCGGTCGGATGACGTCACTCAGGTCGGGGCCGTCGGGGCCCAAAAAGGAGTCCGAGGGGTGGGGGCCGCGCTGGTGGGGGTGGGACATGCCCTTACTGAGCATGTGCTGCAGCTGCTGAGGAGGGATAACATCTTCTGGGTTCTGTTGGGAGAATTGAGGGGGCATACCACCCAGAGGGGAGTGCATGGGGCCTCCGTGAGAGGGGTGCTGCATGCGAGGGAACCCTCCCATCTGGTTTTGGGGGTGCATGGGGGACAAGCTGTATCCCATCCTGTCCAGGGGTCCCCCTCCGGCGCCCATCATGGCAGGATTCATACCGTTAAGGCCCATAGGGTTGGGGGACAGCTGGCCGCTGTGGGGCCCAATGGAACTCTGGGACAGCAGCATAGAGCCCTGGTGGTTCCCTGGGTTACCTGATAGTAGACAGGGAGAGACAGAGAGCGACAGAGAGAGAGACAGAGAGAGAGACAGACAGAGAGACAGAGAGAGAGTGAGAGAGACAGAGAGAGATAGAGAGAGAGAGAGACAGACAGACAGACAGACAGACAGACAGACAGACAGACAGACAGACAGACAGACAGACAGACAGAGAGACAGAGAGACAGAGAGACAGAGAGACAGAGAGACAGACAGAGAGACAGAGAGAGAGACAGACAGAGAGACAGACAAAGAGAGACAGACAAAAAGAGACAGACAGAGAGAGAGCGAGCGAGAGAGAGACAGAGAGAGAGAGAGAGAGAGAGAGAGGATCATCACTGTATTTACTAAACAGGACCATTCATCGAATAACAATAACATGTAAATGAACATGCCCAATTTTATCACTAAATGTTATATCTGAAATGTATTAGAGACAATTAAAATAAAATATTTACCAAAAAAACTTTGCTCTCTCACAAATATGGAAAAACAGAAAGATTATTATACAAAAATGGTAGATTACAATTTAATCAAATATGGGTTACGGCTTGACTTTGACAAGTGGTCAGCGTACCTCCGATGTTGACTCCGGACATCAGAGGCCGATCTGGCATCATCTCGTCATCGGAGGTGGCAATGGTCTTGATCGCGTCGTGGTAGAGTGGGGTGGAGCTAGGCATGGCATACTTGGACATCTGTGACATAATGAGGGAGAGGGGGTTCTGAGTCGGAGGGTTGTCTGGCGACGAGGTGAACGGCATGCTGGGAGCCATGGAACCCGGCTGGCTGATAGGGGTGGAGTTAGAACTCCTGGGGGGTAGTGATGGTCCTATCAGGGATGGACAAGAACAAGATCAATCAAAAAATCAAAGAATCAAGAAAAACTAAAGAATAGAGAAATATCTTTAGCATCTAAAAATAGCGATTTAGTTTGCAAGGCAACATGTGGATAAAACACATAGAGTGACTACAGAATGTCTACACAGCGGCCTTGGATTTCTTCACATTTTACTCTGTTACAAAGTTACAATTCTGTTAAAATGGTTTTAATTGTAATTTTTTTGTAAAAGATCTACACAAAATGCTCTGTAATGTCAAAGTGAAAGAACCTAGATTAGATAAATATTTACCCTCAGTCAATACATGTTAGAAACACCTTTGGCAGCGATTACAGCTGAGTCTTTGTATTTATTATGGATCCCCATTAGTTCCTTCCAAGGCAGCAGCTACTCTTCCTGGGGTTTATTATGGATCCTCATTAGTTCCTGCCAAGGCAGCAGCTACTCTTCCTGGGGTTTATTATGGATCCCCATTAGTTCCTGCCAAGGCAGCAGCTACTCTTCCTGGGGTTTATTATGGATCCCCATTAGTTCCTTCCAAGGCAGCAGCTACTCTTCCTGGGGTTTATTATGGATCCCCATTAGTTCCTGCCAAGGCAGCAGCTACTCTTCCTGGGGTTTATTATGGATCCCCATTAGTTCCTGCCAAAGCAGCAGCTACTCTTCCTGGGGTTTATTATGGATCCCCATTAGTTCCTGTCAAGGCAGCAGCTACTCTTCCTGGGGTTTATTATGGATCCCCATTAGTTCCTGTCAAGGCAGCAGCTACTCTTCCTGGGGTTTATTATGGATCCCCATTAGTTCCTGTCAAGGCAGCAGCTACTCTTCCTGGGGTTTATTATGGATCCCCATTAGTTCCTGCCAAGGCAGCAGCTACTCTTCCTGGGGTTTATTATGGATCCCCATTAGTTCCTGTCAAGGCAGCAGCTACTCTTCCTGGGGTTTATTATGGATCCCCATTAGTTCCTGCCAAGGCAGCAGCTACTCTTCCTGGGGTTTATTATGGATCCCCATTAGTTCCTGCCAAAGCAGCAGCTACTCTTCCTGGGGTTTATTATGGATCCCCATTAGTTCCTGCCAAAGCAGCAGCTACTCTTCCTGGGGTTTATTATGGATGCCCATTAGTTCCTGCCAAGGCATCAGCTACTCATCCTGGGGTCTAGCAAATTTAAGGCAGTTTATACAATTTGAAAAACATTACAATACATTGACTGTGTGCCCTCAGGCCCCTACTCCACCACTACCACATATCTACAGTACTAAATCCATGTGTATGTATAATGCGTATGTTATCGTGTGTGTGTGTATGTGAATGTGCCTATGTTTGTGTTGCTTCACAGTCCCCGCTGTTCCATAAGGTGTTATTTTTATCTGTTTTTAAAATCAAATTTTACTGCTTGCATCAGTTGCCTGATGTGGAATAGAGTTACATGCATTCAACATGTCAATACCTCTCAAATACAAGTAGTGATGAAGTCAATCTCTCCTCCACTTTGAGCCAGGAGAGATTGACATGCATATTATTAATATTAGCTCTCGGTATACATCCAAGGGCCAGCCGTGCTGCCCTGTTCTGGGCCAATTGCAATTTTCCTAAATCCTTTTTTGTGGCACTTGACCAGACGACAGAACAGTAGTCCAGGTGTGACTAAACTAGGGCCTGTAGGACCTGCCTTGTTGATAGTGTTGTTATGAAAGCAGGGCATCGCTTTATTGCAGACAGACTTCTCCCCATATTAGCTACTGTTGTATCAATATGTTTTGACCAGGACAGTTTACAATCCAGGTTTACTCCAAGCAGTTTAGTCACCTCAACTTGCTCAATTTCCACGTTATTTATGACAAGATTTAGTTGAGGTTTCAGGTTTAGTGAATGTTTTGTTCCAAATATAATGCTTTTAGTTATAATATAATGATTTTAGTAATGTTTAGGACTAACTTATTCCTTGCCACTCATTCTGAAACTAACTGCAGCTCTTTGTTAAGTGTTGCAGTCATTTCAGTCGCTGTAGTAGCTGACGTGTATAGTGTTGAGTCATCAGCATACATAGACACTCTGGCTTTACTCAGTCAGTGGCATGTCGTTAGTAAAGATTGAACAAAATAAGGGGCCTAAACAGCTACCCTGGGGAATTCCTCTCAGCCAATCATCAGTTATTTGTGTAAGTCCTGTGCATGTTGAGTGTCCTTCCCTAAAAGCGTGCTGAAAGTCTGTTGTCAATTTGTTTACTGTGAAATAGCATTGTATCTGGTCAAACACAATTTTTTCCAAAAGTTTACTAAGGGTTGGTAACAGGCTGATTGGTCGGCTATTTGAGCCAGTAAAGGGGGCTTTACTATTCTTAGGTAGTGGAATGACTTTAGCTTCCCTCCAGGCCTGAGGGCACACACTTTCTAACAGGCTTGGATTGAAGATATGGCAAATAGGAGTGGCAAAATTGTCTGCTTTTATCCTCAGTAATTTTCCATACAGATTGTCAAAGCCTTCCCAGAAGAGTGGAGGCTGTTATAGCAGCAAAGGGGGAACCAACCCCATATTAATGCCCATGATTTTGGAATGAGATGTTCGACAACCAGGTGTCCACACACTGTTGGTCATGTCGTGTACATCTGTTATTAACTTGAACATGCATAAAGATATATTTAATGTCTGATTTGTTATTGTTACCCGTCTACCAATCACTGCCTCTCTTTATGAGGCTTTCGAAAAAAGCTCCCTGGTCTTTGTAGTGCTTGAAATTCAATACTTGATGGAGGGACCCTTACAGATATGTTAGGACCCCCTGATATTAATTCAGAAATGATTTCAACTCCTATAATTTCAGAATAAGTCCATATAACTTAAAGATTTGTAAAGCCACGTTTTACTCCTGAACTAAATTAGGCTTGTCTAAACAAAGGTGCTGAATATTCATATTTATTATTTATTCATACTTACTAAACAATTCTGCAACGACTATATTTTAGTTATATATATATATATATGAAAAAAAAATGTATTACATTTGTAAGAAAAAGTACAAATGTGTTTTTACTTTGACATTCTGGAGTATTTTCTGTAGATAGTAACACAACAAAATGTGGAAACAATTCAACAGGGTGTCCCACATTTGGGGCGGCAGCGTAGCCTAGTGGTTAGAGCGTTGGACTAGTAACCAGCAGGTAGCCTAGTGGTTAGAGCGTTGGACTAGTAACCAGCAGGTAGCCTAGTGGTTAGAGCGTTGGACTAGTAACCAGCAGGTAGCCTAGTGGTTAGAGCGGTGGACTAGTAACCAGCAGGTAGCCTAGTGGTTAGAGCGTTGGACTAGTAACCAGCAGGTAGCCTAGTGGTTAGAGCGTTGGACTAGTAACCAGCAGGTAGCCTAGTGGTTAGAGCGTTGGACTAGTAACCAGCAGGTAGCCTAGTGGTTAGAGCGGTGGACTAGTAACCAGCAGGTAGCCTAGTGGTTAGAGCGTTGGACTAGTAACCAGCAGGTAGCCTAGTGGTTAGAGCGTTGGACTAGTAACCAGCAGGTAGCCTAGTGGTTAGAGCGTTGGACTAGTAACCAGCAGGTAGCCTAGTGGTTAGAGCGTTGGACTAGTAACCAGCAGGTAGCCTAGTGGTTAGAGCGGTGGACTAGTAACCAGCAGGTAGCCTAGTGGTTAGAGCGTTGGACTAGTAACCAGCAGGTAGCCTAGTGGTTAGAGCGTTGGACTAGTAACCAGCAGGTAGCCTAGTGGTTAGAGCATTGGACTAGTAACCAGCAGGTAGCCTAGTGGTTAGAGCGTTGGACTAGTAACCAGCAGGTAGCCTAGTGGTTAGAGCGTTGGGCTAGTAACCAGCAGGTAGCCTAGTGGTTAGAGCGTTGGACTAGTAACCAGCAGGTAGCCTAGTGGTTAGAGCGTTGGACTAGTAACCAGCAGGTAGCCTAGTGGTTAGAGCGTTGGACTAGTAACCAGCAGCGTAGCCTAGTGGTTAGAGCGTTGGACTAGTAACCAGCAGGTAGCCTAGTGGTTAGAGCGTTGGACTAGTAACCAGCAGGTAGCCTAGTGGTTAGAGCGTTGGACTAGTAACCAGCAGGTAGCCTAGTGGTTAGAGCGTTGGACTAGTAACCAGCAGGTAGTCTAGTGGTTAGAGCGTTGGACTAGTAACCAGCAGGTAGCCTAGTGGTTAGAGCGGTGGACTAGTAACCAGCAGGTAGCCTAGTGGTTAGAGCGTTGGACTAGTAACCAGCAGCGTAGCCTAGTGGTAAGAGCGTTGGACCAGTAACTAAAAGGTCGCTAGATCGAATCCCCGAGCTGACAAGGTAAAAAAATCTGTCGTTTTGCCCCCTGAACAAGGCAGTTAACCGTCAGAATTTGTCCTTAACTGACTTGCTTAGTTAAATAAAATAAAAAAATATATAAAAAAAAATAATACTTTCTTCAGGCTCCAGATCTAAAGGAGTGATTCAAGACAGACTATAGTAAAATGTAGTGATAAAAACAGTCAGTCATCCTATCTGTAGGGTGCCATCTGGGACCATATCCTGAGTCTAGCTCTTACCGGTCTCTGTGGAGCTGCTGCCTCCGTTCCCCAGCCCCTTCACACCGCTAAGTCCCCCAGGGCTGGGTAGAGCGGTCTTAGGAGAGGACGTCCAGCCTGGAGACGCCACCATGGCTGGAGACTTCAGACGTCCTGGGGAGTCTGAAGGGGAGCGCAGCCCCAGGGAGGGGCCCATCACCTGGGGAGACTTCATGGAGGAAGAGGAAGGGGTCCCGGCCCCAGAGGCAGGAGGTAAGGGGTGTTGCTGGCTCTGAGGACCCCCAGCGGACGATATCTGAGAGGGAGACTTAAGTCCCGCGGCGGGGGAGTTCATGAGAGGCGATGGCTCCTGGTTGAGGGATGGAGACTTGAGCTGGTGAGGGGGAGGGGGCATCGCCGGGGAGACCATACCGGGGTTCACGTTGACGGACAGGTCCGATGGGTGGTGAGGGCCGAGGTCTGCGCCCCGGGGTCCCCCCCCACCACCGCTGCCCCCCATGGGCATGTGGCTGAGGCGAGACGTACCCCCCATGTGAGGCCCCCCACCATGCTGGTCAGGCAACCCGAACATGTTAGCCCCGGGCCCCTGGAGGTAACCCCCATCGCCTCCTCCCGGTCCCCCAGGGAAGGGCCCCTGGTTGGGGAAGTGGAGCGGGCCGTCAGGTCCCTGGATCATCACTTTATTACCCCCGCGTCCTGCATCATTCTGGGCGGCCCGGATCCGAGCGATGTCCTCCTGGCTCAGCAAGTCCCTTAGAGGCCCCTCTAGTGGCCCTCCTCCTCTTCCTCCTCCTCTCAGCTTCTGCAGCATCATTTGCTGTTGCTGCTGCTGGTTCATCATGTTTACGTTCATGTTCATGTTCATCCCCCCGGGGCCGAGAGAGGAGTCTACCAGATCTCTCATCTGGGGTCCCCCTCCTCCTACTCCACCGCCCGGGGACCCCATCATTTCCCTGGACCCTAGGAAGTCCATAGGGTCCCCCCTTGACCCCGGCCCTCGGCCTATCCCCTGGTTGGGGAACCCCCCTGGTCCCTCCATCATCCTGGGGCCCCCCATACCCTGTTGTTGTTGTTGAACGATCCTCTCAAGCTCCAGGTGGTGGAGACCCTGTAGCTGCCTCTTCTCCATGATGCGGAACATTTCTTCCCGGGTCAGTAGACGCTCAGGGTCACCCTGCATGTGTTGGGGTGGTCCCCCACCTGGCCCCCCATGGTAGAACGGCCCCCTGCCACCACCCATCATGTTAGGGGGCAGGTCCTCTATCCACATGCCTGGCCTGGCTGCCCGTTGGGGACTGAGACCATCAATGGATAACACTCCGCCAGGACTGTTTGGGAAACCACCTCCACCAGGGGGACCCCTCTGCATCTGACCCAGGAACCGTGGACCCCGGGGCCCCTCCTGATGCATGTCTATAATCCGAGGGTTACCCGGCCCCATCCCAGCCGGTCCCATCCCTCCCGGACCCATCATGGGCCCCCCTGGCCCCCACTGCTGCTCCCCAGGCTTGCTGTGGTACGGCGGAGGGGGACCCCTCATCATAATCGGGGGGCCCATCTCCTGCATTAATCTGAAGTGCTGTGGGTGGGTGTGAGGGTTAGGCTGAAGTTCCTCCTGCCTTCTCTTCTCCTGGTAATAATCCTCCTGCAGCTGCCTCCAGGCCACTTGCTCTGGGGTCAGCCCGTCAGGACCCAAGAGGGGACCCATGTCCAGGCCCCCGGGGGAGTGGAGGTGGTGGTCGGGGTGGTGGGGATCCCCCATGGGAGAGCCGTCCATCCCCCCTGACCCAACCAGCTGCTGCGTCTGAGAGATGATGGACCTGAGAGGCTCCTCGTACTTCTTCATCTTGCCCATAGGGGGAAGCAACATGTTGTTAGCATCGTTATTATTATTACCGTTATTCTCCCCGTCCTCCAGCGGACCGCCACCACTACCTTCTGTGTTGATGTTGTTTACATTGTTGGGGTTGTTGTTGTTGTTAGGGCCTGGTGGCTCTCCGGCGCCCCCTGCTGCCCCGGAGTGGAGCAGAAGCCTCTCGATGTCCCTGAGGGTCTGTAGAGACCGTTCTCTGTGTTCCAGCTGTTCTTTAGACAGACCCCCGTCTCCCCCGTTACCCCCAGAACCACCACCCCCGCCCCTCGCCCCCACGTCGACCTGCAGGTGGGCTGAGAGCACCGAGGGGCTACCCGACGGAGACACCCCCGCGCTGGGGTGAGGGAGCACCCCTTTCCCCTCCCCTCCACGACCTCCACCCCCGGGGCCTGGGCCTGGGCCTGAAGGGAGAGGTGCAACAGCATTCCCTGGCTGATGGGAGGGAGTACTGCTAATGTTATTCGAAGCTCCAAGACCCCCCGGTCTGGTCTGGGGGGGCTCAGAGTCGGGGTGTCCCGTGGAAGACGGGGTCCTGCTTCCTGCAGCCTGGAGGTGGCTCCCTACCGCAGAGGCCGGTCTGGGGGTGCCACTCTGGGACTTGGGGGTGCCCATGGGAGGGGTGCTGCTAGAGCTCAGCTGCCCTGACAGACTGGGATGTTTCCCTGATGGGGCACACTGTGGGAGAGATCGTGGACAAGGGGGGAAAAGGAGAGACGGGGGAGAGGAGAGAAAGACAGGGCGGAGAGGAGAGACAGAGGGGAGAGGAGAGAAAGACAGGGCGGAAAGGAGAGATGGGGGAGAGGAGAGAAAGACAGGGCGGAGAGGAGAGACAGAGGGGAGAGGAGAGACAGGGGGGAGAGGAGAGACAGGGGGGAGAGGAGAGACAAAGGGGAGAAATCGTGGACAAGGGGGGAAAGGAGAGACAGGGGAGAGGAGAAAAAGACAGGGCGGAGAGGAGAGACAGGGGGGAGAGGAGAGACAGGGGGGAGAGGAGAGACAGGGGGAGAGGAGAAACAGACAGGGGCGAGGGGAGAGACAGTGGAGAGAGGAGAGACAGGGGGGAGAGGAAAGACAGGGGGGAGAGGAGAGACAGGGGGAGAGGAGAGACAGGGGGGAGAGGAGAGACAGGGGGGAGAGGAGAGACAGGGGGGAGAGGAGAGACAGGGGGAGAGGAGAGACAGGGGGAGAGGAGAGACAGGGGGGAGAGGAGAGACAGGGGGGAGAGGAGAGACAGGGGGGAGAGGAGAGACAGGGGGGAGAGGAGAGACAGGGGGAGAGGAGAGACAGGGGGGAGAGGAGAGACAGGGGGGAGAGGAGAGACAGGGACGAGGGGCGAGGGGAGAGGAGAGACAGGGGGGAGAGGAGAGACAGGGGGAGAGGAGAGACAGGGGGGAGAGGAGAGACAGGGGGGAGAGGAGAGACAGGGGGGAGAGGAGAGACAGGGGGAGAGGAGAGACAGGGGGGAGAGGAGAGACAGGGGGGAGAGGAGAGACAGGGGGGAGAGGAGAGACAGGGACGAGGGGCGAGGGGAGAGGAGAGACAGGGGGGAGAGGAGAGACAGGGGGAGAGGAGAGACAGGGGGGAGAGGAGAGACGGGGGAGAGGAGAGACAGGGGGGAGAGGAGAGGACAGGGGGAGAGGAGAGACAGGGGGGAGAGGAGAGACAGGGGGGAGAGGAGAGACAGGGGGAGAGGAGAGACAGGGGGGAGAGGAGAGACAGGGACGAGGGGAGAGGAGAGACAGGGGGGAGAGGAGAGACAGGGGGGAGAGGAGAGACAGGGGGGAGAGGAGAGACAGGGACGAGGGGCGAGGGGAGAGGATAGACAGGGGGGAGAGGAGAGACAGCGGGAGAGGAGAGACAGGGACGAGGGGAGAGGAGAGACAGGGGGGAGAGGAGAGACAGGGGGGAGAGGAGAGACAGGGGGGAGAGGAGAGACAGGGACGAGGGGCGAGGGGAGAGGAGAGACAGGGGGAGAGGAGAGACAGGGGGGAGAGGAGAGACAGGGGGGAGAGGAGAGACAGGGGGGAGAGGAGAGACAGGGGGTGAGAAGAGACAGGGGGGAGAGGAGAGACACAGAGATCAGAGAACTATTACAGGTTGTAACAAACCCTTCTCATAATACATTTTAAAGGTTCAGAAATGCTTATGACAAGTAATAAAGCATTATGAAAGTATTAAAGCATTATACTGTTAGGTAGTGTTACGGACACCTGTATACTCATGGACGTTTTAAGCAAAGCAATGCATATCTAAAGCAAAACACAGCCTGTAGTTTGTACTAGAAATGGGAACAAAGACAAGTATGTTAACAGACAAAGATGCAGCTTCACACTTCCTCAAACACCTGGATGTTCACACTTTCACTTCCCACTAGTCAGATATCACCCTGTACTATCAGATATCACCCTGTACTATCAGATATCACCCTGTACTATCAGATATCACCCTGTACTATCAGATATCACCCTGTACTATCAGATATCACCCTGTACTATCAGATATCACCCTGTACTATCAGATATCACCCTGTACTATCAGATATCACCCTGTACTATCAGATATCACCCTGTACTATCAGATATCACCCTGTACTATCAGATATCACCCTGTACTATCAGATATCACCCTGTACTATCAGATATCACCCTGTACTATCAGTAACCCACTAGTCAGATATCACCCTGTACTATGAGATATCACCCTGTACTATCAGATATCACCCTGTACTATCAGATATCACCCTGTACTATCAGATATCACCCTGTACTATCAGTACCCACTAGACAGATATCACCCTGTACTATCAGTAACCCACTAGTCAGATATCACCCTGTACTATCAGATATCACCCTGTACTATCTATAACCCACTAGTCAGATATCACCCTGTACTATCAGATATCACCCTGTACTATCAGATAACACCCTGTACTATCAGTACCCACTAGACAGATATCACCCTGTACTATCAGTAACCCACTAGACAGATATCACCCTGTACTATCAGATATCACCCTGTACTATCAGTACCCACTAGTCAGATATCACCCTGTACTATCAGATATCACCCTGTACTATCAGATATCACCCTGTACTATCAGTACCCACTAGTCAGATATCACCCTTTACTATCAGATATCACCCTGTACTATCTATAATCCACTAGTCAGATATCACCCTGTACTATCAGTAACCCACTAGTCAGATATCACCCTGCACTATCGGATATCACCCTGTACTATCTATAATCCACTAGTCAGATATCAGCCTGTACTATCAGTAACCCACTAGTCAGATATCACCCTGTACTATCAGTAACCCACTAGTCAGATATCACCCTGTACTATCAGTAACCCACTAGTCAGATATCACCCTGTACTATCAGATATTACCCTGTACTATCTATAATCCACTAGTCAGATATCACCCTGTACTATCAGTACCCACTAGTCAGATATCACCCTGTACTATCAGATATCACCCTGTACTATCGGATATCACCCTGTACTATCAGTACCCACTAGTCAGATATCACCCTGTACTATCAGATATCACCCTGTACTATCAGTAACCCACTAGTCAGATATCACCCTGTACTATCTATAACCCACTAGTAAGATATCAACCTGTACTATCAGATATCACCCTGTACCATCAGTACACACTAGTCAGATATCACCCTGTACTATCAGATATCATCCTGTACTATCTATAACCCACTAGTCAGATATCACCCTGCACTATCAGTACCCACTAGTCAGATGTCACCCTGTACTATCAGATATCATCCTGTACCATCAGTACCCACTAGTCAGATATCACCCTGTACTATCTATAACCCACTAGTCAGATATCACCCTGTACTATCAGATATCACCCTGTACTATCTATAACCCACCAGTCAGATATCACCCTGTACTATCAGATATCAGCCTGTACTATCAGTACCCACTAGTCAGATATCACCCTGTACTATCAGATATCACCCTGTACTATCTATAACCCACCAGTCAGATATCACCCTGTACTATCAGATATCAGCCTGTACTATCAGTACCCACTAGTCAGATATCACCCTGTACTATCAGATATCACCTTGTACTATCAGTACCCCACTAGTCAGATATCACCCTGTACTATCAGTAACCCACTAGTCAGATATAACCCTGTACTATCAGATATCACCCTGTACTATCAGTACCCACTAGTCAGATATCACCCTGTACTATCAGTAACCCACTAGTCAGATATCACCCTGTACTATCAGATATCACCCTGTACTATCAGTACCCCACTAGTCAGATATCACCCTGTACTATCAATAACCCACTAGTCAGATATCACCATGTACTATCAGATATCACCATGTACTATCAGATATCACCCTGTACTATCAGTACCCCACTAGTCAGATATCACCCTGTACTATCAGTAACCCACTAGTCAGATATAACCCTGTACTATCAGATATCACCCTGTACTATCAGTACCCACTAGTCAGATATCACCCTGTACTATCAGTAACCCACTAGTCAGATATCACCCTGTACTATCAGATATCACCCTGTACTATCTATAATCCACTAGTCAGATATCACCCTGTACTATCAGATATCACCCGTACTATCAGTACCCACTAGTCAGATATCACCCTGTACTATCAGTACCCACTAGTTAGATATCACCCTGTACAATCAGATATCACCCTGTACTATCTATAACCCACTAGCCAGATATCACCCTGTACAATCAGATATCACCCTGTACTATCAGTACCCACTAGTCAGATATCACCCTGTACTATCAGATATCACCCTGTACTATTTATAACCCACTAGTCAGATATCACCCTGTACTATCAGATATCACCCTGTACTATCAGTACCTACTAGTCAGATATCACCCTGTACTATCAGATATCACCCTGTACTATCAGATATCACCCTGTACTATCAGATATCACCCTGTACTATCAGATATCACCCTGTACTATCATTTAATTTTAAATAACTGATTCTTTCAGTAATTTGGACGTCTTGCAATTTTACACCTAGCTAAGCTGTATAGTGCAGTATTTTGTAAGCGAGTCGTCTATTGCTAAACGACAACAAACTCTTTGTTGAAGAATCGCTACTGTTGACCAATTATTGACGAAGGTGAGCAGACTTTGGTTTCCGAACTACGGCTCGTCTCTGAAAAACCCTTGCTGAAGACCAAAAAGTCCCAAAATATAACTAGAATATGCGCATGCCCAATTCCAAACGGCATCGGATGGGAAGCCAAACGCCTTAAGAACGGAGTGTGCACTGCGTGTTTGTGCGTATCTTTTCAGTTGGTGTGTAGCTGACCTGCTCCAGTTGTTTGGTCCGTGGGACGTTCTGCTGGTGGAACAGGAGAATAGAGTCTGAGTGGCCGTGCATCACTGATTCAGCAGCACTGAGAGACAGACAGACAGACAGACAGACCAGATAATACAGGGTTAATACTTCTGAGTAGCTACTAGACCCACAGTGCTGTTGCTGCTCCTCTCTATAACAGCAAAATGCAAAAGGGCCTACTTTACCTGGGTTAGGGGGTACTACTTTACCTGGGTTAGGGGGTACTACTTTACCTGGGTTAGGGGGTACTACTTTACCTGGGTTAGGGGTACTACTTTACCTGGGTTAGGGGGTACTACTTTACCTGGGTTAAGGGGTACTACTTCACCTGGGTTAGGGGTACTACTTCACCTGGGTTAGGGGTACTACTTCACCTGGGTTAGGGGTACTAAACCTGGGTTAGGGGTACTACTTCACCTGGGCTAGGGGTACTACTTCACCTGGGTTAGGGGTACTACTTTACCTGGGTTAGGGGTACTACTTCACCGTGGTTAGGGAGTACTACTTCACCTGGGTTAGGGGTACTACTTCACCTGGGTTAGGGGGTACTACTTCACCTGGGTTAGGGGGTACTACTTCACCTGGGTTAGGGGTAGTACTTCACCTGGGTTAGGGGGTGCTACTTCACCTGGGTTAGGGGGTACTACTTCACCTGGGTTAGGGGGTACTACTTCACCTGGGGTACTACTTCACCTGGGTTAGGGGTACTACTTCACCTGGGTTAGGGGGTACTACTTCACCTGGGTTAGGGGTAGTACTTCACCTGGGTTAGGGGGTGCTACTTCACCTGGGTTAGGGGGTACTACTTCACCTGGGTTAGGGGGTACTACTTCACCTGGGTTAGGGGTACTACTTCACCTGGGTTAGGGGTACTACTTCACCTGGGTTAGGGGGTACTACTTCACCTGGGTTAGGGGGTACTACTTCACCTGGGCTAGGGGGTACTACTTCACCTGGGTTAGGGGGTACTACTTCACCTGGGTTAGGGGGTACTACTTCACCTGGGTTAGGGGGTACTACTTCACCTGGGCTAGGGGGTACTACTTCACCTGGGTTAGGGGGTACTACTTCACCTGGGTTAGGGGGTACTACTTCACCTGGGTTAGGGGGTACTACTTCACCTGGGTTAGGGGGTACTACTTCACCTGGGTAAAGGGGTGCTACTTCACCTGGGTTAGGGGGTACTACTTCACCTGGGTTAGGGGTACTACTTCACCTGGGTTAGGGGTACTACTTTACCTGGGTTAGGGGGTACTACTTTACCTGGGTTAGGGGGTACTACTATACCTGGGTTAGGGGGTACGACTTTACCTGGGTTAGGGGTACTACTTTACCTGGGTTAGGGGGTACTACTTTACCTGGGTTAGGGGGTACTACTTCACCTGGGTTAGGGGGTACTACTTTACCTGGGTTAGGGGGTACTACTTTACCTGGGTTAGGGGGTACTACTTCACCTGGGTTAGGGGGTAATACTTTACCTGGGTTAGGGGGTACTACTTTACCTGGGTTAGGGGGTATACTTTACCTGGGTTAGGGGGTACTACTTCACCTGGGTTAGGGGTACTACTTTACCTGGGTTAGGGGGTACTACTTTACCTGGGTTAGGGGGTACTACTTCACCTGGGTAAGGGGGTACTACTTTACCTGGGTTAGGGGGTACTACTTTACCTGGGTTAGGGGGTACTACTTTACCTGGGTTAGGGGGTACGACTTTACCTGGGTTAGGGGGTACTACTTTACCTGGGTTAGGGGTACTACTTTACCTGGGTTAGGGGGTATACTTTACCTGGGTTAGGGGTACTACTTCACCTGGGTTAGGGGTACTACTTCACCTGGGTTAGGGGTACTACTTCACCTGGGTTAGGGGTACTACTTCACCTGGGCTAGGGGTACTACTTCACCTGGGTTAGGGGTACTACTTTACCTGGGTTAGGGGGTACTACTTCACCTGGGTTAGGGGTACTACTTCACCTGGGTTAGGGGGTACTACTTCACCTGGGTTAGGGGGTACTACTTCACCTGGGTTAGGGGGTACTACTTCACCTGGGTTAGGGGGTACTACTTCACCTGGGTTAGGGGGTACTACTTCACCTGGGTTAGGGGGTACAACTTCACCTGGGTTAGGGGGTACAACTTCACCTGGGTTAAGGGGGGTTACAACTTCACCTGGGTTAAGGGGTACTACTTCACCTGGGTTAGGGGGTAATACTTCACCTGGGTTAAGGGGTACTACTTCACCTGGGTTAGGGGTCCTACTTCACCTGGGTTAGGGGTACTACTTCACCTGGGTTAGGGGTACTACTTCACCTGGGTTAGGGGGTACTACTTCACCTGGGTTAGGGGGTACTACTTCACCTGGGTTAGGGGGTACTACTTCACCTGGGTTAAGGGGTACTACTTCACCTGGGTTAGGGGTACTACTTCACCTGGGTTAGGGGTACTACTTCACCTGGGTTAGGGGTACTACTTCACCTGGGTTAGGGGTTACTACATCACCTGGGTTAGGGGGTACTACTACTTCACCTGGGTTAGGTGGTACTACTTCACCTGGGTTAGGGGTACTACTTCACCTGGGTTAAGGGGTACTACTTCACCTGGGTTAGGGGTACTACTTCACCTGGGTTAGGGGGTACTACTTCACCTGGGTTAAGGGGGGTTACTACTTCACCTGGGTTAAGGGGGGTTACTACTTCACCTGGGTTAGGGGGTACTACTTCACCTGGGTTAGGGGTACTACTTCACCTGGGTTAAGGGTACTACTTTACCTGGGTTAGGGGTACTACTTCACCTGGGTTAGGGGAACTACTTCACCTGGGTTAGGTGTACTACTTCACCTGGGTTAGGGGTACTACTTCACCTGGGTTAAGGGTACTACTTCACCTGGGTTAGGGGGTACTACTTCACCTGGGTTAGGGGGTACTACTTCACCTGGGTTAGGGGGTACTACTTCACCTGGGTTAGGGGTACTACTTCACCTGGGTTAGGGGGTACTACTTCACCTGGGTTAGGGGTACTACTTCACCTGGGTTAGGGGTACTACTTCACCTGGGTTAAGGGGGGTTACTACTTCACCTGGGTTAAGGGGGGTTACTACTTCACCTGGGTTAAGGGGGGTTACTACTTCACCTGGGTTAGGGGGTACTACTTCACCTGGGTTAGGGGTACTACTTCACCTGGGTTAAGGGTACTACTTTACCTGGGTTAGGGGTACTACTTCACCTGGGTTAGGGGAACTACTTCACCTGGGTTAGGGGTACTACTTCACCTGGGTTAGGGGTACTACTTCACCTGGGTTAGGGGGTACTACTTCACCTGGGTTAGGGGGTACTACTTCACCTGGGTTAGGGGGTACTACTTCACCTGGGTTACTACTTCAACTGGGTTAGGGGGTACTACTTCACCTGGGTTAGGGGTACTACTTCACCTGGGTTAGGGGGTACTACTTCACCTGGGTTAGGGGTACTACTTCACCTGGGTTAGGGGTACTACTTCACCTGGGTTAGGGGTACTACTTCACCTGGGTTAGGGGTACTACTTTACCTGGGTTAGGGGTACTACTTCACCTGGGTTAGGGGAACTACTTCACCTGGGTTAGGGGTACTACTTCACCTGGGTTAGGGGGTACTACTTTACCTGGGTTACTACTTCACCTGGGTTAGGGGGTACTACTTCACCTGGGTTAGGGGGTACTACCTCACCTGGGTTAGGGGGTACTACTTCACCTGGGTTAGGGGGTACTACTTCACCTGGGTTAAGGGGTACTACTTCACCTGGGTTAGGGGTACTACTTCACCTGGGTTAGGGGGTACTACTTCACCTGGGTTAAGGGGGGTTACTACTTCACCTGGGTTAGGGGGTACTACTTCACCTGGGTTAGGGGGTACTACTTCACCTGGGTTAGGGGGTACTACTTCACCTGGGTTAAGGGGGTACTACTTCACCTGGGTTAGGGGTACTACTTCACCTGGGTTAGGGGGGTACTACTTCACCTGGGTTAAGGGGGGTTACTACTTCACCTGGGTTAAGGGGGTTACTACTTCACCTGGGTTAAGGGGGGTTACTACTTCACCTGGGTTAGGGGGTTACTACTTCACCTGGGTTAGGGGTACTACTTCACCTGGGTTAAGGGTACTACTTTACCTGGGTTAGGGGTACTACTTCACCTGGGTTAGGGGAACTACTTCACCTGGGTTAGGGGTACTACTTCACCTGGGTTAGGGGTACTACTTCACCTGGGTTAGGGGGTACTACTTCACCTGGGTTAGGGGTACTACTTCACCTGGGTTCCTACTTCACCTGGGTTAGGGGGTACTACTTCACCTGGGTTAGGGGTACTACTTCACCTGGGTTAGGGGTACTACTTCACCTGGGTTAGGGGGTACTACTTCACCTGGGTTAGGGGTACTACTTCACCTGGGTTAGGGGTACTACTTCACCTGGGTTAGGGGTACTACTTCAACTGGGTTAGGGGTACTACTTTACCTGGGTTAGGGGTACTACTTCACCTGGGTTAGGGGAACTACTTCACCTGGGTTAGGGGTACTACTTCACCTGGGTTAGGGGGTACTACTTTACCTGGGTTACTACTTCACCTGGGTTAGGGGGTACTACTTCACCTGGGTTAGGGGGTACTACCTCACCTGGGTTAGGGGGTTACTACTTCACCTGGGTACTACTTCACCTGGGTTAGGGGGGTACTACTTCACCTGGGTTAGGGGTGTTACTATTCACCTGGGTTAGGGGTACTACTTCACCTGGGTTAGGGGGTACTACTTCACCTGGGTTAGGGGTACTACTTCACCTGGGTTAGGGGTACTACTTCACCTGGGTTAGGGGTACTACTTCACCTGGGTTAGGGGTACTACTTCACCTGGGTTAGGGGTACTACTTCACCTGGGTTAGGGGTACTACTTCACCTGGGTTAGGGGTACTACTTCACCTGGGTTAGGGGGTACTACTTCACCTGGGTTAGGGGTACTACTTCACCTGGGTTAGGGGTACTACTTCACCTGGGTTACTACTTCACCTGTTGTTTAGTCATTTTAGTATAAAATAAACATGACAAGACCAGACCACAAAAACTTGATTTGTTCAATTCGTGCACTTTTCTGCTCAGCATTTTTGTGTGAAGAGCCTCTTATCTCACCACGTGAGGTGTGTGTGTGTGTGTGTGTGTGTGTATGTGTGTATGTGTGTGTGCACGTGTTCATATTGTGTGTGCATGTCTCACCTGTTGGCCAGGCTGGTAGTGAAGACATAGACCACCTGCTGAGCGGGGCGAGGCATCTCTGACCTTTGACCTCCTGGCCCCAGACCACGCCCCATCCCAGGGGTCAGAGCAGGGTCAGGGGGGAGGGGCCCTGGCCCAGCTTTGGAGGACGGGCCAGAGAGACCCTGGAGAGGCCCTGATGACATCACAGAGAGAAGAGACAAAGGCGAGATTAGAGCCTGTGTCCCAAATGGCCCATAAGACACTATATACAGTAGGGCATAGGGTGAGCCCTGGTCAATAGCAGGGCACTATATTTATTTTTATTTTTTATTTTTACCGTTATTTTACCAGGTAAGTTGACTGAGAACACATTCTCATTTACAGCAACGACCTGGGGAATAGTTTCAGGGGAGAGGAGGGGGATGAATGAGCCAATTGTAAGCTGGGGATGATTAGACAGCCGTGATGGTATGAGTGCCAGATTGGGAATTTATAGGGTGAGCCCTGGTCAATAGCAGGGCACTATATAAGCCCTGGTCAATAGCAGGGCACTATATAGGGTGAGTCCTGGTCAATAGCTTTCCCTACCCTTAACCTTGTTCTGAACACCTCCAAAACAAAGGTCATGTGGTTTGGTAAGGAGAATGCCCCCCTCCCCATAGGTGTTATTACTACCTCTGAGGGTTTAGAGCTTGAGGTAGTCACCTCATACAAGTATTTGGGAGTATGGCTAGACGGTGCACTGTCCTTCTCTCAGCACATATCAAAGCTGCAGGCTAAAATGAAATCTAGACTTGGTTTCCTCTATCGTAATCGCTCCTCTTTCACCCCAGCTGCCAAACTAACCCTGACCATCCTACCCATGCTAGATTATGGAGACATAATTTATAGATCGGCAGGTGCTCTTGAGCTGCTAAATGTCCTTTGACATTCGGCCATCAGATTTGCCACCAACGCTCCTTATAGGACACATCACTGCACTCTATACTCCTCTGTAAACTGGTCATCTCTGTATACCCGTCGCAAGACCCACTGGTTGATGCTTATTTATAAAATCCTCTTAGGCCTCACTCGCCCCTATCTGAGATATCTACTGCAGCCCTCATCCTCCACATACAACACCCGTTCTGCCAGTCACAATCTGTTAAAGGTCCCCAAAGCGAACACATCCCTGGGTCGCTCCTCTTTTCAGTTCGCTACAGCAAGCGACTGGAATGAGCTGCAACAAACACTCAATCTGGACAGTTTTATCGCAATCTCTTCATTCAAACAGTCAATCATGGACACTCTTACTGACAGTTGTGGCTGCTTTGCGTGATGTATTGTTGTCTCTACCTTCTTGCTCTTTGTGCTGTTGACTGTGCCCAATAACGTTTGTACCATGTTTTGTGTTGCTACCATGTTGTGTTGCCATGTGTTGGTGTAGACCTCACAGTGAAATGCTGAATACTACTGGTGCTTACTTACGAGCCCCTAACCAATAATGCAGTTAAAAAAATATATGGATAAAATAAAAAATAAAACTAACAACTAATTAAAGAGCAGCAGTAAAATAACAATATATACGGGGGGTACCGGTACAGAGTCAATGTGGAGGCTATATACAGGGTATTACGGTACAGAGTCAATGTGGAGACTATATACAGGGGGTACCGGTACAGAGTCAATGTGGAGGCTATATTCAGGGGGGTACTGGTACAGAGTCAATGTGGAGGCTATATACAGGGGGTACCGGTACAGAGTCAATGTGGAGGCTATATACAGGGTGTTACGGTACAGAGTCAATGTGGAGGCTATATACAGGGGGGTACCGGTACAGAGTCAATGTGGAGGCTATATTCAGGGGGTACCGGTACAGAGTCAATGTGCAGGGGCACCGGTTAGTTGAGGTAGTATGTACATGTAGGTAGAGTTATTAAAGTGACTATGCATAGATGACAACAGAGAGTAGCAGTGGTGTAAAGAGGGGGGGGGGGGGCAAGGTGAATAGTCTGGGTAGCCATTTGATTAGATGTTCAGGAGTCTTATGGTTTGGGGGTAGAAGCTGTTTAGAAGCCTCTTGGACCTAGACTTGGTGCTCCGGTACCGCTTGCCGTGTGGTAGCAGAGAGAACAGTCTATGACTAGGGTGGCTGGAGTCTGACAATTTTTAGGGCCTGGATGGCAGGAAGCTTGGCCCCAGTGATGTACTGGGCCGTACGCACTACCCTCTGTAGTGCCTTGCGGTCGGAGGCCGAGGAGTTGCCGTACCAGGCGGTGATGCAACCAGTCAGGATGCTCTCGATGGTGCAGCTGTAGAACCTTTTGAGGATCTGAGGACCCATGACAAACCTTTTCAGTCTCCTGTGGGGGAATAGTTTTGCCCTTTTCACGACTGTCTTGGTGTGTTTGGACCATGTTAGTTTGTTGGTGATGTGGACATCAAGGAACTTGAAGCTCTCAACCTGCTCACCTGTCGATGAGAATGGGGGCTCGGTCCTCTTTTTCCTGTAGTCCATAATGGCGCTACAAAGTATTAACTTAAGGGGGCTGAATAATTTTGCACGGCCAATTTTTCAGTTTTTTATTTGTTAAAAAAGTTTGAAATATCCAATAAATTTCGTTCCACTTCATAATTGTGTCCCACTTGTTGTTGATTCTTCACAAAAAATTACAGTTTTATATCTTTATGTTTGAAGCCTGAAATGTGGCAAAAGGTCGAAAAGTTCAAGGGGGCCGAATACTTTCGCAAGGCACTGTAAATACAACACCCCTCTACATACACATAACCCCCAAACCATATAAAACAAATACCCTCTGCCACGTCCTGACCAAACTACAATAACAAATAATCCCTATTACTGGTCAGGACGTGACAGCTGCGGTCATCCCCCTCTTCAAAGGGGGGGACACTCTAGACCCAAACTGCTACAGACCTATATCTATCCTACCCTGCCTTTCTAAGGTCTTCGAAAGACAAGTTAACAAACAGATTACCGACCATTTCGAATCACACACGTACCTTCTCCGCTATGCAATCTGGTTTCAGAGCTGGTCATGGGTGCACCTCAGCCACGCTCAAGGTCCTAAACAATATCTTAACCGCCATCGATAAGAAACAATACTGTGCAACCGTATTCATTGAACTGGCCAAGGCTTTCGACTCTGTCAATCACCACATCCTCATCGGCAGACTCAACAGCTTTGGTTTCTCAAATGACTGCCTCGCCTGGTTCACCAACTACTTCTCTGATAGAGTTCAGTGTGTCAAATCGGAGAGCCTGCTGTCCGGACCTCTGGCAGTCTCTATGGGGGTACCACAGGGTTCAATTCTTGGGCCAACTCTTTTCTCTGTATACATCAATGATGTCGCTCTTGCTGCTGGTGAGTCTCTGATCCACCTCTACGCAGATGACACCATTCTGAATAATTCTGGCCCTTCTTTGGACATTGTGTTAACTAATCTCCAAACGAGCTTCAATGCCATACAAAACTCCTTCCGTGGCCTCCAACTGCTCTTAAATACAAGTAAAACTAAATGCATGCTCTTCAACCGATCGCTGCCTGCACCTGCCCGCCCGTCCAGCATCACTACTCTGGACGGTTCTGACTTAGAATATGTGGACAACTACAAATACCTAGGTGTCTGGTTAGACTGTAAACTCTCCTTCCAGACTCACATCAAACATCAATCTCCAATCCAAAGTTAAATCTAGAATTAGCTTCCTATTTCGCAACAAAGCATCCTTCACTCATGCTGCCAAACATACCCTCGTAAAACTGACCATCCTACCGATCCTCAACTTCGGCGATGTCATTAACAAAATAGCCTCCAATACCCTACTCAATAAATTGGATGCAGTCTATCACAGTGCCATACGTTTTGTCACCAAAGCCCCATATACTACCCACCACTGCGACCTGTACGCTCTCGTTGGCTGGCCTTCGCTTCATACTCGTCGCCAAACCCACTGGCTCCAGGTCATCTACAAGACCCTGCTAGGTAAAGTCCCCCCTTATCTCCGCTCACTGGTCACCATAGCAGCACCCACCTGTAGCACGCGCTCCAGCAGGTATATCTCACTGGTCACCGCCAAAGCCAATTCCTACTTTGGCCGCCTCTCCTTCCAGTTCTCTGCTGCCAATGACTGGAACGAACTACAAAAATCTCTGAAACTGGAAACACTTATCTCCCTCACTAGCTTTAAGCACCAGCTATCAGAGCAGCTCCCAGATCACTGCACCTGTACATAGCCCATCTATAATTTAGCCCAAACTACTACCTCTTCCCCTACTTTATTTATTTATTTAATTTATTTTGCTCCTTTGCACCATATTATTTATATTTTAACTTTGAACTTTCTTCCACTACAAATCTACCATTCCAGTGTTTTACTTGCTATATTGTATTTACTTTGCCACCATGGCCTTTTTTGCCTTTACCTCCCTTATCTCACATCATTTGCTCACATTGTATATAGTCTTATTTCTTTCTACTGTATCATTGATTGTATGTTGTTTTACTCCATGTGCAACTCTGTGTTTTTGTATGTTGTCGAACTGCTTTGCTTTATCTTGGCCAGGTCGCAATTGTAAATGAGAACTTGTTCTCAACTTGCCTACCTGGTTAAATAAAGGTGAAATAAATAAAAAATTAAAAAACTACGTAAAGAATAATGTATTATATAAAGATGGTGTATTACGTAAAGATGGTGTATTGTGTAAAGATGGTGTAGTGTGTAAAGATGGTGTATTACATAAAGATGGTGTATTACATAAAGATGGTGTATTACGTAAAGATGGTGTGTTACGTAAAGATGGTGTGTTAGGTAAAGATGGTGTGTTAGGTAAAGATGGTGTAGTGTGTAAAGATGGTGTGTTAGGTAAAGATGGTGTATTGTGTAAAGATGGTGTGTTAGGTAAAGATGGTGTATTATGTAAAGATGGTGTGTTAGGTAAAGATGGTGTGTTACGTAAAGATGGTGTATTATGTAAAGATGGTGTATTACATAAAGATGGTGTATTACGTAAAGGTGGTGTGTTAGGTAAAGATGGTGTATTACGTAAAGATGGTGTATTACGTAAAGATGGTGTATTGTGTAAAGATGGTGTATTGTGTAAAGATGGTGTGTTAGGTAAAGATAGTGTATTGTGTAAAGATGTGTTTTGTAAAGAATTATGTATAATGCAACTTTGTAGTCACTGTCACATTCATTCTGAAGATATTGGCGGTCACAGAAAGACAGATAAAAGTCTTGATTTTGTGTTTCGTCGGAGATCTTCGCGGAAGGGCAAAAAAAAGCATCTAACGGCATTGTAGAAAAGGCAACAACCAAAAAAATCTCACACTTTTAAATGAACTGCTCCTTTAATTGCAGGTGCCTCTGAGCTATAGAGATGTGTAGAGATCCCAATGTATTAGTCTTTAATGGTGCTGCCCATGTTACACAGGCTTTTGTGCACTAGAGATCTCTATATATGTTCATGCTCTGAGCGTACCTGCATCCTTACCTGCGTTCTTTGCGTTCTTTGTCTCTTGTAATTCGGTACCAAACAACTCAGTTGTGAACAATTCTCCCACGTGGGGATGTGATTTGGATTATCACTGAAGGACTTTAGGGGGGGGGGGGGATTTATTTTATTTTTGTATTGTATATGAAGTTTGTATTCCCCGGCCTTTCCCAAAATGGATATTTAAAAAAAAATGTTTTCACTACCCGTATAGTAGGTAGCAGCAATACACCATTTACATTTTAGTCATTTAGCAGACGCTCTTATCCAGAGTGACTTACAGTAGTGAATGCATACATTTTATTTTCATTTCATGCATTTTTTTATTTTTTTGTACTGGTCCCCCGTGAGAATCGAACCCACAACCCTGGCGTTGCACACACCATGCTCTACCAACTGAGCCACAGGGAAGGCTATAGGTGAGGTCTGTCATGAACCTTAAAGAACTCTCCTGCACGTTTCCTTTGATATCTGTTATGTTTGCGTCACAGTATTCAAATGTGACTAACCTGAAATATTGTTTACATTTTACTTTCTATTTGATGTGTATATATTTTAAGATGAGCTGCTGTGTAATTGGTGGCAGAATGTTGAGTTGTTGCCAACGTGTGAACATGTGTGGGGATGTTTTGCACGTGTATTGAAATGATCAGATGTTTATACGTTTAATGTAAATTCTTTATGACATGTTTATTTCTTAGCACACACAAGTTAATCATGGAACTATGATTGATAAAATAATAAAAAAGGGGAACTTGACCTTTTTAAATTATTTTTAATTAAAGACAGATTTTTACCTTGTCAGCTCGGGGATTCGATCTTGAAACCTTCCGGTTCCTAGTCCAACTCTCTAACCACTAGGCTACCTGACACCCCAAGTCTCCTGCACCCTGTATCAGCCCAGTCTCTCTCCCTGTCCCTGTATCAGCCCAGTCTCTCTCCCTGTCCTGTATCCTAACTGAAGGTCCCAACTGAAGGTCCTAACTGAAGGTCCTAACTGAAGGTCCTAACTGAAGGTCCTAACTGAAGGAAGGTCCTAACTGAAGGTCCTAACTGAAGGAAGGTCCCAACTGAAGGTTCCAACTGAAGGTTCCAACTGAAGGTCCTAACTGAAGGTCCTAACTGAAGGTCCTAACTGAAGGTCCTAACTGAAGGTCCTAACGTTAAACATAGCCTTAAGACGCTTTGACAAACTGTCTCCATTATAAAAGGAGAGGCCTTGTCATCAACCTCTCCCTGAGTGGATCAGTGAGTTCATAGTGTTGTTCGGACACTAGATGGCGCCAAAACCCATGAAAAGCTACAACACTACGGTGAAACAGACTTTGCCTGTCATGATATTTGCCATTGGCACGGTGGAAAAACTATACATATTGGGCCTAGGGGGGGTTTCAGTAGGGCCCAGGGGGGTTTCAGTAGGGCCCAGAGGGGTTTCAGTAGGGCCTAGGGGGTTTCAGTAGGGCCCAGGGGGGTTTCAGTAGGGCCTAAGGGGGTTTCAGTAGGGCCCAGGGGGGTTTCAGTAGGGCCCGGGGGGTTTCAGTAGGGCCCAGGGGGGTTTCAGTAGGGCCCAGAGGGGTTTCAGTAGGGCCCAGAGGGGTTTCAGTAGGGCCCAGGGGGGGTTTCAGTAGGGCCTAGGGAGGGGGGGGGGGGTGTTTTAATGGACAGCAGTTCTGTCACAAAGACAGATTACTGGACACCCATTAAGTCCAGGAGTATGCTTTGTCTGGGTCTGGTAAACTGTCCCATGAGGGGTGTAGTCTACTCACAGTGCCCCATGAGGGGTGTAGTCTATTCACAGTGTTTCGTGAGGGGTGTAGTCTACTCACAGTGTTTCGTGAGGGGTGTAGTCTACTCACAGTGTTTCGTGAGGGGTGTAGTCTACTCACAGTGTTTCGTGAGGGGTGTAGTCTACTCACAGTGTTTCGTGAGGGTTGTAGTCTACTCACAGTGTTTTGTGAGGGGTGTAGTCTACTCACAGTGTTTCGTGAGGGGTGTAGTCTACTCACAGTGTTTCGTGAGGGGTGTAGTCTACTCACAGTGTTTCGTGAGGGGTGTAGTCTACTCACAGTGCCCCATGAGGGGTGTAGTCTATTCACAGTGTTTCATGAGGGGTGTAGTCTATTCACAGTGTGTCGTGAGGGGTGTAGTCTACTCACAGTGTTCCGTGAGGGGTGTTGTCTACTCACAGTGTTCCGTGAGGGGTGTAGTCTACTCACGGTGTGTCGCAGGGTGTGGCTTGTCCTCCTCCTCTTCAGTGTCGGGGCCAGAGCACCACTCATCTCCACTGTAGGGCTGTTTCTTCTCCAACACACACCGTCGTTTACTTCGCATGACTCCTTCTACTGGGAGGGGACAACACACACACACACACACACACACACACACACACACACACACACACACACACACACACACACACACACACACACACACACACACACACACACTTAGGATGTGTAACTATAACAGGCCATAATGCTTAATTATTACAGAGCATCCATCATGAGAGGACAGGACAGAGGGAGGAAGGAAGGAAGGAAGGGAGGAAGGGAGGGACAGAGGAGGGAGGGAGGAAGGAAGGAGAGAAGGGAGGGAGGGAGGGGGGGGGAAGGAAGGAGGGTGGGTGGAAGGAGAAAGGAAGGGGAGGGAGGGAGGGAGGAAGGGAGGAAGGGACAGAGGAGGGAGGGATGAAGGAAGGAGAGAAGGGAGGGACGGAAGGAGGGAGGGAGGGAGGAGAAAGGAAGGGGAGGGAGGGAGGATAGCTCCTGGCCTCATACTATCAAATAACGTTGGGAGACAGAGTGTGTAGTGAGAGAAAGGGGAGACTGCCATGTATGTGTCCTCACTTTGACTAGTGTACACTATCTCTTGCTATGGCCCCAAACTAGTGTACACTATCTCCTGCTATGGCTGTGTCCTCCAAGTATTGTACACACTATCGAGTGCAATGGATGTGTCCTCATGTCTTCACTCAGGGACTCAGCCTGGCCCGTCTAGCGGCAGGGACTCAGCCTGGCCCGTCTAGCGGCAGGGACTCAGCCTGGCCCGTCTAGCGGCAGGGACTCAGCCTGGCCCGTCGGGCGGCAGGGACTCAGCCTGGCCAGTCTAGCGGTAGGGACTCAGCCTGGAACGTCTAGCGGCAGGGACTCAGCCTGGCCCGTCTAGCGGCAGGGACTCAGCCTGGCCGGTCTAGCGGCAGGGACTCAGCCTGGCCCGTCTAGCGACAGGGACTCAGCCTGGCCCGTCTAGCGGCAGGGACTCAGCCTGGCCCGTCTAGCGGCAGGGACTCAGCCTGGCCCGTCGAGCAGCAGGGACTCAGCCTGGCCCGTCTAGCAGCAGGGACTCAGCCTGGCCCGTCTAGCAGCAGGGACTCAGCCTGGCCCGTCTAGCAGCAGGGACTCAGCCTGGCCCGTCTAGCAGCAGGGACTCAGGCTGGCCCGTCTAGCAGCAGGGACTCAGGCTGGCCCACCATACAGCAGACAGTCATTGGTTTA
The DNA here is from genome assembly GCF_901001165.1 of Salmo trutta. Classification (NCBI taxonomy): domain Eukaryota; kingdom Metazoa; phylum Chordata; class Actinopteri; order Salmoniformes; family Salmonidae; genus Salmo; species Salmo trutta. Next base: position 88,784,552 of record NC_042969.1, on the reverse strand, counting down.
CGTAAACAGGTGAGTCAGCTGGCAGTGTATGTGTGTTAGATGGTTTACATTCTCTTTAATCATTGGCCCTCTTCAGGTGTGAGTTGTAGAGGAGGGGAGAGGAGGGGGGAGGGGGAGAGATGACTTGCATTTCATTTGAATGTGTTTCTGTTTATTTAGCTAGAGGGAAATTAGATCAGAGAGAGAGCAGGAAGTTTCCCTTCAAAGGACCCGCCCAATCATTCTCTCTCTCTCTCTCTCTCTGGGTGGTGGACTATTCTTCATACGGAAAACTGTTGAGTGTGAGAAACCCAGCAGCGTTACAGTTCTTGACACAAACCGATGCGCCTGGCATCTACTATCAAACCCCATTCAACGACACTTTAATCTTTTGTCTTGCCCTCACCTATCTCATTAAACTATCCCTCAGGCTGCTCTCAGTCCACCTCACCTATCTCCTTAAACTATCCCTCAGGATGCTCTCAGTCCACCTCACCTATCTCCTTAAACTATCCCTCAGGCTGCTCTCAGTCCACCTCACCTATCTCTGTTAACCATCCCTCAGCTGCTCTCAGTCTACCTCACCTATCTCTATAAACCATCCCTCAGCTGCTCTCAGTCCACCTTACCTATCTCTGTTAACATCCCTCAGGCTGCTCTCAGTCCACCTCACCTATCTCTATAAACCATCCCTCAGGCTGCTCTCAGTCCACCTCACCTATCTCTGTTAACCATCCCTCAGGCTGCTCTCAGTCCACCTCACCTATCTCCTTAAACTATCCCTCAGGCTGCACTCAGTCCACCTCACCTATCTCTGTTAACTATCCCTCAGCTGCTCTCAGTCCACCTCACCTATCTCCTTAAACTATCCCTCAGGCTGCTCTCAGTCCACCTCACCTATCTCTGTAAACTATCCCTCAGCTGCTCTCAGTCCACCTCACCTATCTCTGTTAACTATCCCTCAGGCTGCTCTCAGTCCACCTCACCTATCTCTGTTAACCATCCCTCAGCTGCTCTCAGTCCACCTCACCTATCTCTGTTAACCATCCCTTAGGCTGCTCTCAGTCCACCTCACCTATCTCTGTTAACCATCCCTCAGCTGCTCTCAGTCCACCTCACCTATCTCTGTTAACTATCCCTCAGCTGCTCTCAGTCCACCTCACCTATCTCTGTTAACTATCCCCCAGGCTGCTCTCAGTCCACCTCACCTATCTCTGTTAACCATCCCTCAGGCTGCTCTCAGTCCATCTCACATATCTCTGTTAACCATCCCTCACCTGCTCTCAGTCCACCTCACCTATCTCTGTTAACCATCCCTCAGGCTGCTCTCAGTCCACCTCACCTATCTCCTTAAACAATCCCTCAGCTGCTCTCAGTCCACCTCACCTATCTCTGTAAACCATCCCTCAAGCTGCTCTCAGTCCACCTCACCTATCTCTGTTAACTATCCCTCAGCTGCTCTCAGTCCACCTCACCTATCTCCTTAAACCATCCCTCAGCTGCTCTCAGTCCACCTCACCTATCTCCTTAAACCATCCCTCAGCTGCTCTCAGTCCACCTCACCTATCTCCTTAAACTATCCCTCAGCTGCTCTCAGTCCACCTCACCTATCTCCTTAAACTATCCCTCAGGCTGCTCTCAGTCCACCTCACCTATCTCCTTAAACCATCCCTCAGCTGCTCTCAGTCCACATCACCTATCTCTGTAAACTATCCCTCAGGCTGCTCTCAGTCCACCTCACCTATCTCTGTAAACCATCCCTCAGCTGCTCTCAGTCCACCTCACCTATCTCTGTAAACCATCCCTCAGCTGCTCTCAGGCTGCTCTCAGTCCACCTCACCTATCTCTGTAAACCATCCCTCAGGCTGCTCTCAGTCCACCTCACCTATCTCTGTAAACCATCCCTCAGCTGCTCTCAGTCCACCTCACCTATTTCTGTAAACCATCCCTCAGGCTGCTCTCAGTCCACCTCACCTATCTCTGTTAACCATCCCTCAGGCTGCTCTCAGTCCACCTCACCTATCTCTGTAAACCATCCCTCAGCTGCTCTCAGTCCACCTCACCTATCTCTGTTAACCATCCCTCAGCTGCTTTCAGTCCACCTCACCTATCTCTGTAAACCATTCCTCAGCTGCTCTCAGGCTGCTCTCAGTCCACCTCACCTATCTCTGTAAACCATCCCTCAGCTGCTCTCAGTCCACCTCACCTATCTCTGTAAACCATCCCTCAGCTGCTCTCAGTCCACCTCACCTATCTCTGTAAACCATCCCTCAGGCTGCTCTCAGTCCACCTCACCTATCTCTGTTAACCATCCCTCAGCTGCTCTCAGTCCACCTCACCTATCTCTATAAACCATCCCTCAGGCTGCTCTCAGTCCACCTCACCTATCTCTGTTAACCATCCCTCAGGCTGATCTCAGTCCACCTCACCTATCTCCTTAAACTATCCCTCAGGCTGCTCTCAGTCCACCTCACCTATCTCTGTTAACTATCCCTCAGCTGCTCTGTCCACCTCACCTATCTCCTTAAACTATCCCTCAGGCTGCTCTCAGTCCACCTCACCTATCTCTGTAAACTATCCCTCAGCTGCTCTCAGTCCACCTCACCTAGCTCTGTTAACTATCCCTCAGGCTGCTCTCAGTCCACCTCACCTATCTCTGTTAACCATCCCTCAGCTGCTCTCAGTCCACCTCACCTATCTCTGTTAACCATCCCTCAGGCTGCTCTCAGTCCACCTCACCTATCTCTGTTAACTATCCCTCAGGCTGCTCTCAGTCCACCTCACCTATCTCTGTTAACCATCCCTCAGGCTGCTCTCAGTCCACCTCACCTATCTCTGTTAACCATCCCTCAGCTGCTCTCAGTCCACCTCACCTATCTCTGTTAACTATCCCTCAGCTGCTCTCAGTCCACCTCACCTATCTCCTTAAACTATCCCCCAGGCTGCTCTCAGTCCACCTCACCTATCTCTGTTAACCATCCCTCAGGCTGCTCTCAGTCCACCTCACATATCTCTGTTAACCATCCCTCAGCTGCTCTCAGTCCACCTCACCTATCTCTGTTAACCATCCCTCAGGCTGCTCTCAGTCCACCTCACCTATCTCCTTAAACCATCCCTCAGCTGTTCTCAGTCCACCTCACCTATCTCTGTAAACCATCCCTCAAGCTGCTCTCAGTCCACCTCACCTATCTCTGTTAACTATCCCTCAGCTGCTCTCAGTCCATCTCACCTATCTCCTTAAACCATCCCTCAGCTGCTCTCAGTCCACCTCACCTATCTCCTTAAACCATCCCTCAGCTGCTCTCAGTCCACCTCAACCTATCTCCTTAAACTATCCCTCAGCTGCTCTCAGTCCACATCACCTATCTCTGTAAACTATCCCTCAGGCTGCTCTCAGTCCACCTCACCTATCTCTGTAAACCATCCATCAGCTGCTCTCAGTCCACCTCACCTATCTCTGTAAACCATCCCTCAGCTGCTCTCAGGCTGCTCTCAGTCCACCTCACCTATCTCTGTAAACCATCCCTCAGCTGCTCTCAGTCCACCTCACCTATTTCTGTAAACCATCCCTCAGGCTGCTCTCAGTCCACCTCACCTATCTCTGTTAACCATCCCTCAGGCTGCTCTCAGTCCACCTCACCTTTCTCTGTAAACCATCCCTCAGCTGCTCTCAGTCCACCTCACCTATCTCTGTTAACCATCCCTCAGCTGCTCTCAGTCCACCTCACCTATCTCTGTAAACCATTCCTCAGCTGCTCTCAGGCTGCTGTCAGTCCACCTCACCTATCTCTGTAAACCATCCCTCAGGCTGCTCTCAGTCCACCTCACCTATCTCTGTTAACCATCCCTCAGCTGCTCTCAGTCCACCTCACCTATCTCTATAAACCATCCCTCAGGCTGCTCTCAGTCCACCTAACCTATCTCTGTTAACCATCCCTCAGGCTGCTCTCAGTCCACCTCACCTATCTCCTTAAACTATCCCTCAGGCTGCTCTCAGTCCACCTCACCTATCTCTGTTAACTATCCCTCAGCTGCTCTGTCCACCTCATCTATCTCCTTAAACTATCCCTCAGGCTGCTCTCAGTCCACCTCACCTATCTCTGTTAACCATCCCTCAGCTGCTCTCAGTCCACCTCACCTATCTCTGTTAACCATCCCTCAGGCTGCTCTCAGTCCACCTCACCTATCTCTGTTAACTATCCCTCAGGCTGCTCTCAGTCCACCTCACCTATCTCTGTTAACTATCCCTCAGGCTGCTCTCAGTCCACCTCACCTATCTCTGTTAACCATCCCTCAGCTGCTCTCAGTCTACCTCACCTATCTCTGTTAACCATCCCTCAGACTGCTCTCAGTCCACCTCACCTATCTCCTTAAACCATCCCTCAGCTGCTCTCAGTCCACCTCACCTATCTCTGTAAACCATCCCTCAAGCTGCTCTCAGTCCACCTCACCTATCTCTGTTAACTATCCCTCAGCTGCTCTCAGTCCATCTCACCTATCTCCTTAAACAATCCCTCAGCTGCTCTCAGTCCACCTCACCTATCTCCTTAAACCATCCCTCAGCTGCTCTCAGTCCACCTCACCTATCTCCTTAAACTATCCCTCAGCTGCTCTCAGTCCACCTCAACTATCTCCTTAAACTATCCCTCAGGCTGCTCTCAGTCCACCTCACCTATCTCCTTAAACCATCCCTCAGCTGCTCTCAGTCCACATCACCTATCTCTGTAAACTATCCCTCAGGCTGCTCTCAGTCCACCTCACCTATCTCTGTTAACCATCCTTCAGGCTGCTCTCTGTCCACCTCACCTATCTCTGTAAACCATCCCTCAGCTGCTCTCAGTCCACCTCACCTATCTCTGTAAACCATCCCTCAGCTGCTCTCAGGCTGCTCTCAGTCCACCTCACCTATCTCTGTAAACCATCCCTCAGCTGCTCTCAGTCCACCTCACCTATCTCTGTAAACCATCCCTCAGCTGCTCTCAGTCCACCTCACCTATCTCCTTAAACTATCCCCCAGGCTGCTCTCAGTCCACCTCACCTATCTCTGTTAACTATCCCTCAGCTGCTCTCAGTCCACCTCACCTATCTCCTTAAACCATCCCTCAGCTGCTCTCAGTCCACCTCACCTATCTCCTTAAACCATCCCTCAGCTGCTCTCAGTCCACCTCACCTATCTCCTTAAACTATCCCTCAGCTGCTCTCAGTCCACCTCACCTATCTCCTTAAACTATCCCTCAGGCTGCTCTCAGTCCACCTCACCTATCTCCTTAAACCATCCCTCAGCTGCTCTCAGTCCACATCACCTATCTCTGTAAACTATCCCTCAGGCTGCTCTCAGTCCACCTCACCTATCTCTGTAAACCATCCCTCAGCTGCTCTCAGTCCACCTCACCTATCTCTGTAAACCATCCCTCAGCTGCTCTCAGGCTGCTCTCAGTCCACCTCACCTATCTCTGTAAACCATCCCTCAGGCTGCTCTCAGTCCACCTCACCTATCTCTGTAAACCATCCCTCAGCTGCTCTCAGTCCACCTCACCTATTTCTGTAAACCATCCCTCAGGCTGCTCTCAGTCCACCTCACCTATCTCTGTTAACCATCCCTCAGGCTGCTCTCAGTCCACCTCACCTATCTCTGTAAACCATCCCTCAGCTGCTCTCAGTCCACCTCACCTATCTCTGTTAACCATCCCTCAGCTGCTTTCAGTCCACCTCACCTATCTCTGTAAACCATTCCTCAGCTGCTCTCAGGCTGCTCTCAGTCCACCTCACCTATCTCTGTAAACCATCCCTCAGCTGCTCTCAGTCCACCTCACCTATCTCTGTAAACCATCCCTCAGCTGCTCTCAGTCCACCTCACCTATCTCTGTAAACCATCCCTCAGGCTGCTCTCAGTCCACCTCACCTATCTCTGTTAACCATCCCTCAGCTGCTCTCAGTCCACCTCACCTATCTCTATAAACCATCCCTCAGGCTGCTCTCAGTCCACCTCACCTATCTCTGTTAACCATCCCTCAGGCTGATCTCAGTCCACCTCACCTATCTCCTTAAACTATCCCTCAGGCTGCTCTCAGTCCACCTCACCTATCTCTGTTAACTATCCCTCAGCTGCTCTGTCCACCTCACCTATCTCCTTAAACTATCCCTCAGGCTGCTCTCAGTCCACCTCACCTATCTCTGTAAACTATCCCTCAGCTGCTCTCAGTCCACCTCACCTAGCTCTGTTAACTATCCCTCAGGCTGCTCTCAGTCCACCTCACCTATCTCTGTTAACCATCCCTCAGCTGCTCTCAGTCCACCTCACCTATCTCTGTTAACCATCCCTCAGGCTGCTCTCAGTCCACCTCACCTATCTCTGTTAACTATCCCTCAGGCTGCTCTCAGTCCACCTCACCTATCTCTGTTAACCATCCCTCAGGCTGCTCTCAGTCCACCTCACCTATCTCTGTTAACCATCCCTCAGCTGCTCTCAGTCCACCTCACCTATCTCTGTTAACTATCCCTCAGCTGCTCTCAGTCCACCTCACCTATCTCCTTAAACTATCCCCCAGGCTGCTCTCAGTCCACCTCACCTATCTCTGTTAACCATCCCTCAGGCTGCTCTCAGTCCACCTCACATATCTCTGTTAACCATCCCTCAGCTGCTCTCAGTCCACCTCACCTATCTCTGTTAACCATCCCTCAGGCTGCTCTCAGTCCACCTCACCTATCTCCTTAAACCATCCCTCAGCTGTTCTCAGTCCACCTCACCTATCTCTGTAAACCATCCCTCAAGCTGCTCTCAGTCCACCTCACCTATCTCTGTTAACTATCCCTCAGCTGCTCTCAGTCCATCTCACCTATCTCCTTAAACCATCCCTCAGCTGCTCTCAGTCCACCTCACCTATCTCCTTAAACCATCCCTCAGCTGCTCTCAGTCCACCTCACCTATCTCCTTAAACTATCCCTCAGCTGCTCTCAGTCCACATCACCTATCTCTGTAAACTATCCCTCAGGCTGCTCTCAGTCCACCTCACCTATCTCTGTAAACCATCCATCAGCTGCTCTCAGTCCACCTCACCTATCTCTGTAAACCATCCCTCAGCTGCTCTCAGGCTGCTCTCAGTCCACCTCACCTATCTCTGTAAACCATCCCTCAGCTGCTCTCAGTCCACCTCACCTATTTCTGTAAACCATCCCTCAGGCTGCTCTCAGTCCACCTCACCTATCTCTGTTAACCATCCCTCAGGCTGCTCTCAGTCCACCTCACCTTTCTCTGTAAACCATCCCTCAGCTGCTCTCAGTCCACCTCACCTATCTCTGTTAACCATCCCTCAGCTGCTCTCAGTCCACCTCACCTATCTCTGTAAACCATTCCTCAGCTGCTCTCAGGCTGCTGTCAGTCCACCTCACCTATCTCTGTAAACCATCCCTCAGGCTGCTCTCAGTCCACCTCACCTATCTCTGTTAACCATCCCTCAGCTGCTCTCAGTCCACCTCACCTATCTCTATAAACCATCCCTCAGGCTGCTCTCAGTCCACCTAACCTATCTCTGTTAACCATCCCTCAGGCTGCTCTCAGTCCACCTCACCTATCTCCTTAAACTATCCCTCAGGCTGCTCTCAGTCCACCTCACCTATCTCTGTTAACTATCCCTCAGCTGCTCTGTCCACCTCATCTATCTCCTTAAACTATCCCTCAGGCTGCTCTCAGTCCACCTCACCTATCTCTGTTAACCATCCCTCAGCTGCTCTCAGTCCACCTCACCTATCTCTGTTAACCATCCCTCAGGCTGCTCTCAGTCCACCTCACCTATCTCTGTTAACTATCCCTCAGGCTGCTCTCAGTCCACCTCACCTATCTCTGTTAACTATCCCTCAGGCTGCTCTCAGTCCACCTCACCTATCTCTGTTAACCATCCCTCAGCTGCTCTCAGTCTACCTCACCTATCTCTGTTAACCATCCCTCAGACTGCTCTCAGTCCACCTCACCTATCTCCTTAAACCATCCCTCAGCTGCTCTCAGTCCACCTCACCTATCTCTGTAAACCATCCCTCAAGCTGCTCTCAGTCCACCTCACCTATCTCTGTTAACTATCCCTCAGCTGCTCTCAGTCCATCTCACCTATCTCCTTAAACAATCCCTCAGCTGCTCTCAGTCCACCTCACCTATCTCCTTAAACCATCCCTCAGCTGCTCTCAGTCCACCTCACCTATCTCCTTAAACTATCCCTCAGCTGCTCTCAGTCCACCTCAACTATCTCCTTAAACTATCCCTCAGGCTGCTCTCAGTCCACCTCACCTATCTCCTTAAACCATCCCTCAGCTGCTCTCAGTCCACATCACCTATCTCTGTAAACTATCCCTCAGGCTGCTCTCAGTCCACCTCACCTATCTCTGTTAACCATCCTTCAGGCTGCTCTCTGTCCACCTCACCTATCTCTGTAAACCATCCCTCAGCTGCTCTCAGTCCACCTCACCTATCTCTGTAAACCATCCCTCAGCTGCTCTCAGGCTGCTCTCAGTCCACCTCACCTATCTCTGTAAACCATCCCTCAGCTGCTCTCAGTCCACCTCACCTATCTCTGTAAACCATCCCTCAGCTGCTCTCAGTCCACCTCACCTATCTCTGTAAACCATCCCTCAGGCTGCTCTCAGTCCACCTCACCTATCTCTGTTAACCATCCCTCAGGCTGCTCTCAGTCCACCTCACCTATCTCTGTAAACCATCCCTCAGCTGCTCTCAGTCCACCTCACCTATCTCTGTAAACTATCCCTCAGCTGCTCTCAGGCTGCTCTCAGTCCACCTCACCTATCTCTGTAAACCATCCCTCAGCTGCTCTCAGTCCACCTCACCTATCTCTGTAAACCATCCCTCAGGCTGCTCTCAGTCCACCTTACCTATCTCTGTTAACCATCCCTCAGGCTGCTCTCAGTCCACCTCACCTATCTCTGTAAACCATCCCTCAGCTGCTCTCAGTCCACCTCACCGATCTCTGTTAACTATCCCTCAGGCTGCTCTCAGTCCACCTCACCTATCTCTGTGAACTATCCCTCAGGCTGCTCTCAGTCCACCTCACCTATCTCTGTTAACTATCTTTCAGGCTGCTCTCAGTCCACCTCACCTATCTCTGTTAACTATCCCTCAGGCTGCTCTCAGTCCACCTCACCTATCTCTGTTAACTATCCCTCAGGCTGCTCTCAGTCCACCTCACCTATCTCTGTAAACCATCCCTCAGCTGCTCTCAGTCCACCTCACCTATCTCCTTTAACTATCCCTCAGCTGCTCTCAGTCCACCTCACCTATCTCTGTAAACCATCCCTCAGCTGCTCTCAGTCCACCTCACCTATCTCTGTAAACCATCCCTCAGCTGCTCTCAGTCCACCTCACCTATCTCTGTTAACTATCCCTCAGGCTGCTCTCAGTCCACCTCACCTATCTCTGTAAACCATCCCTCAGCTGCTCTCAGTCCACCTCAACTATCTCCTTAAACATCCCTCAGCTGCTCTCAGTCCACCTCACCTATCTCTGTTAACTATCCCTCAGGCTGCTCTCAGTCTACCTCACCTATCTCTGTTAACTATCCCTCAGCTGCTCTCAGTCCACCTCAACTATCTCCTTAAACTATCCCTCAGCTGCTCTCAGTCCACCTCACCTATCTCTGTAAACCATCCCTCAGCTGCTCTCAGTCCACCTCACCTATCTCCTTTAACTATCCCTCAGCTGCTCTCAGTCCACCTCACCTATCTCTGTAAACCATCCCTCAGCTGCTCTCAGTCCACCTCACCTATCTCTGTTAACTATCCCTCAGGCTGCTCTCAGTCCACCTCACCTATCTCTGTTAACCATCCCTCAGGCTGCTCTCAGTCCACCTCACCTTTCTCTGTAAACCATCCCTCAGCTGCTCTCAGTCCACCTCACCTATCTCTGTTAACCATCCCTCAGCTGCTCTCAGTCCACCTCACCTATCTCTGTAAACCATTCCTCAGCTGCTCTCAGGCTGCTGTCAGTCCACCTCACCTATCTCTGTAAACCATCCCTCAGCTGCTCTCAGTCCACCTCACCTATCTCTGTAAACCATCCCTCAGCTGCTCTCAGTCCACCTCACCTATCTCTGTTAACTATCCCTCAGGCTGCTCTCAGTCCACCTCACCTATCTCTGTAAACCATCCCTCAGCTGCTCTCAGTCCACCTCACCTATCTCCTTTAACTATCCCTCAGCTGCTCTCAGTCCACCTCACCTATCTCTGTAAACCATCCCTCAGCTGCTCTCAGTCCACCTCACCTATCTCTGTTAACCATCCCTCAGCTGCTCTCAGTCCACCTCACCTATCTCTGTTAACTATCCCTCAGGCTGCTCTCAGTCCACCTCACCTATCTCTGTAAACCATCCCTCAGGCTGCTCTCAGTCCACCTCACCTATCTCTGTTAACCATCCCTCAGGCTGCTCTCAGTCCACCTCACCTATCTCTGTTAACCATCCCTCAGGCCAAATATGTCAACTGTGCCGCTTCACATTAATTCTGAACCTTAAATTCGGGCGCGTGGTGTGTGTGTGTGGTGTGGGTGTGGTGTGTGACGGGAAGCCCAGATGACTCAGGTTCACAAATTCATATTACTGCCTGTTACTCTCCCCCCACCTCAGCAGTCACACACACACACACACACACACACACACACACACACACACACACACACACACACACACACACACACACACACACACACACACACACACACACACACACACACACACACACACACACACACACACACACATAATAATAATAATAATAATAATAATAATAATAATAGACAGGCAAACAAATGCAAATAGTCACAGCATGCACAAAGACATGCAAATCCACAACCAGTTCTAGCCTTGCTGCTACAGACAGATACCTAGACCCCTGTTCTGGAAACAGTTTACTGCTGTTAAACTACAGGAGTCAGACCAGCCCTCTACAGAGACCACTGTTCTGGAAACAGTTTACTGCTGTTAAACTACAGGAGTCAGACCAGCCCCCTACAGAGATCACTGTTCTGGAAACAGTTTACTGCTGCTACAGACAGATACCTAGACCACTGTTCTGGAAACAGTTTACCGCTGCTACAGACAGATACCTAGACCACTGTTCTGGAAACAGTTTACTGCTGCTACAGACAGATACCTAGACCACTGTTCTGGAAACAGTTTACTGCTGCTACACTACAGGAGTCAGACCAGCCCCCTATAGAGACCACTGTTCTGGAAACAGTTTACTGCTGCTACAGACAGGAGTCAGACCAGCCCCCTACAGAGACCACTGTTCTGGAAACAGTTTACTGCTGCTAAACTACAGGAGTCAGACCAGCCCCCTACAGAGACCACTGTTCTGGAAACAGACTTACTGTGTCTCTCTCTGGTCAAATCTGTTAGACTTCCTGTGTCTCTCTCTGGTCAGATCTGTTAAGACTTCCTGTGTCTCTCTCTGGTCAGATCTGTTAGACTTCCTGTGTCTCTCTCTGGTCAGATCTGTTAGACTTCCTGTGTCTCTCTCTGGTCAGATCAGTTAGACTTCCTGTGTCTCTCTCTGGTCAGATCAGTTAGACTTCCTGTGTCTCTCTCTGGTCAGATCTGTTAGACTTCCTGTGTCTATCTCTGGTCAGATCTGTTAGACTTCCTGTGTCTCTCTCTGGTTAGATCTGCACCACAAATACCAGATTAGCTACCTACATCACCCACAGCAGGAAACGTGTGCATGTATGTCTGTGTGTGTGTGTGTGTATCGTGTGGGATGTGTGTGTGTGTGTGTGTGTGTGTGTATGTCTGTGTGTCTGTGTGTGTGTGTGTGTATGTGTGTGTGTGTGTGTGTGTGTGTGTGTGTGTGTGTGTGTGTGTGTGTGTGTGTCTGTGTGTGTGTGTGTATCGTGTGGGATGTGTGTGTGTGTATGTCTGTGTGTGCATGTGTATCGTGTGGGATGTGTGTGTGTGTGTGTGTGTGTGTGTGTGTGTGTGTGTGTGTGTGTGTGTGTCTGTGTGTGTGTGTATGTCTGTGTGTGTGTGTATGTCTGTGTGTGCACTAAATAACTTGTTTTTCCCCTCACACTGAAATGCCCTGACCTTTCTGTTAGGTGTCAGAATTTCCTCTGCCTTCTGATGGTAGCCTACAGCTGCAATGTGACGTTAGTGTGTGTGTGGTGTGTGTGTGTGTGTGTGTGTGTGTGTGTGTGTGTGTGTGTGTGTGTGTGTGTGTGTGTGTGGTAATACCCTACCTTTGGCATCAGGCTCCTGCACAGGGGTGATAGTGTCTCTCTGTTCCCCAGAGTCCATGGACACACTTCTCTCTCTCTTCGTCTTCATCATCCCCCCAACGCCACTCACCGATTGGCTGACAGCCTTCAGGCCAGGGTTGCCCGCCCCCAGGCCCTTATTGGCCCCCTCCTGCTGCTGGGTCACATTGGAGAGCTGGGATTGGCTGTCGCTGCTCACTTGCTTGCCATGATTGGTCAGCTTATTGTCGGGGTGCATTTGAACGGCTGGCAAGTGAGGTGTGGTTCTGGGGTAGGGGTACAGACGATGTGGTGTCCGTCTGTTTCAGGAGGTCACACTGCTGCTTGCCTACACAGCTGATGAGATGGAGAAGAAAACAGCCTCAGAACTAACAGCCTCGGGAACTAACAGCCTCGGGAACTAACAGCCTCGGGAACTAACAGCCTCGGGAACTAACAGACTCAGAACTAACAGCCTCGGGAACTAACAGCCTTGGGTTCTAACAGCCTCGGGAACTAACAGCCTCGGGAACTAACAGCCTCGGGAACTAACAGCCTCGGGAACTAACAGCCTCGGGAACTAACAGCCTCGGGAACTAACAGCCTCGGGAACTAACAGCCTCGGGAACTAACAGCCTCGGGGACTAACAGCCTCGGGAACTAACAGCATCGGGAACTAACAGCCTCGGGAACTAATAGCATCGGGAACTAACAGCCTCGGGAACTAACAGCCTCAGAACTAACAGCCTCAGAACTAACAGCCTCGGGAACTAACAGCATCGGGAACTAACAGCCTCGGGAACTAACAGCATTGGGAACTAACAGCATTGGGAACTAACAGCCTCAGAACTAACAGCCTCGGGAACTAACAGCCTCAGAACTAACAGGCTCGGGAACTAACAGCCTCGGGAACTAACAGCCTCGGGAACTAACAGACTCGGGAACTAACAGCCTCGGGAACTAACATCCTCGGAACTTGATAACAACAAACAGAAAACAACCCATATTTGGATAGTTTGGTCGGCAGGGATATCCTTGTCTCATCGCGCACTAGCGACTCCTGTGGCGGGCCAGGCGCAGTGCACGCTGACCAGGTCGCCAGGTGTACGGTGTTTCCTCCGACACATTGGTGCGGCTGGCTTCCAGGTTGGATGGGCATTGTGTCAAGAAGCAGTGCGGCTTGGTTGTGTTTCGGAGGACGCATGGCTCTTGACCTTCGCCTCTCCCGAGTCCGTACGGGAGTTGCAGCGATGAGACAAGTCTGTAACTACCAATTGGATACCACGAAATTGGGGAGAAAAAAGGGGGTTTAAAAAAAAATTATACAAAATATTAGGACGAGCAATGTTGGAGTGGCATTGACTAAATACAGTCGAACAGAATTCAGTATATACATATCAGATGAGCAAAGCAGTATGTAAACATTATTAAAGTGACCAGTGATTCCATGTCTATGCAGCAGCCTCTACGGTGCAGGGTTGAGTAACCGGGTGGTAGCCGGCTAGCGATGGCTGTTTAACAGTCTGATGGCCTTGAGATAGAAGCTGTTTTTCAGTCTCTCGGTCCCAGCTTTGATGCACCTGTACTGACCTCGCCTTCTGGATGATAGCAGGGTGAACAGGCAGTGGCTCGGGTGGTTGTTGTCCTTGATGATCTTTTTGGACTTCCTGTGACATCGGGTGCTGTAGGTGTCCTGGAGGGCAGGTAGTTTGCCCCCGGTGATGCGTTGTGCAGACCTCACTACCCTCTGGAGAGCCTTACGGTTGTGGGCGGAGCAGTTGCCGTACCAGGCTGTGATACAGCCTGACAGGATGCTCTCGATTGTGCATCTGTAAAAGTTTGTGAGGGTCTTAGGGGCCAATCCAAATTTCTTCAGCCTCCTGAGGTTGAAGAGGCGCCACACTGTCTGTGTGGGTGGACCATTCAGATTGTCGGTGATGTGTACGCCGAGGAACTTGAAGCTTTCCACATTCTCCACTACTGTCCTGTCAATGTGGATAGGGAGGTGCTCCCTCTGCTGTTTCCTGAAGTCCACGATCATCTCCTTTGTTTTGTTGACGTTGAGTGTGAGGTTATTTTCCTGACACCACACTCCGACTGCCCTCACCTCCTCCCTGTAGGCCGTCTCGTCGTTGTTGGTAATCAAGCCTACCACTGTAGTGTCGTCTGCAAACTTGATGATTGAGTTGGAGGCGTGCATGGCCACGCAGTCATGGGTGAACAGGGAGTACAGGAGGGGGCTGAGCACGCACCCCAGTGGGGCCCCTGTGTTTAGGATCAGCAAAGTGTAGGTGTTCTTTCCTACCTTCACCACCTGGGGGCGGTGAACTTGTAGATCAATGACTGGCAACAGTTCAGTTCGACGCTGAACGATGCAGTTCTCACAAGATGAGAGGTATTTTTGGACAGTAGAAATTAAATAATTTCAGCAAAACATTTTAGTGAACCGGCGATTTGTAACATTTTAATATTTTTGTTGTTGTTGACCCGATGCGACATTTGGATCCGTTTGGGGTTCAGAGGACCAATGAACTCACATCGTAAACATTTGAACCGGGGACTGATGCGTATCTGTGAATCGTTACATCTCTACCTCTTACCGCTCGCCTTGAACTTCAAAAATTGGTACGACCAACATGTACGACCATGGCTGGGTTCAGTTCACTCACCTCAGTCCATGTTTCAGCTGACACACTGGGGCATATTGCTGCTGCTCCTCCTTGACTCTTCACTGACCACAGAATAACCTGGAGGGGAGAGGAGAGGTTAGAGGTCACGTTAGCATTAACGTTAGCGAAATCTGCATCTTCAAAAAATGCACACCATGATAAAAATCTTTATATATTTTTTAAACCATTTCACCTCCGTTTTATATTGAAAGGCAAGTTTTTTTTGCTCTAATAGAAAGATCTGGGGTGTACATATCTATTTTTTACATCACACAAGTTTGAAAACATGTTAAGAAATGTGGACACAATTATTGAAAATTAAATATCTAATTTCCATAAGTTTTCACACACCCCTGAATCAATACTTTGTAGAATAACCTTTTGGCAGCGATTACAGCTTTCAGGGTAATTCTCTAAGAGTTTTCCACATGTGGATTGTGCAACACTTGCCCATTATTCTTTAAAAAATGCTTCAAGCCAAATTGGTTGGTGATCAGTAGGACTACAAAAAAAAAAAAACATTGGTCGACCGAGAGTCTTCTGTTCTTTCGACCAGTCAATTGGTCAACATTTTTTAAATGTGTATTTATCCATATTATACCTATGTGTTTAAAAAAAAAATCAACTATATGCACTGAAATTGTCTGATGCTTTAAGCGCACTGTTTGATTAAATAATTAAGACACTTGAGCGAGCCAGAGATCAACGAAGAAAAAACCTGTTGTTTCTGACAACCCTCAACCTGCTGCTGTGGTCTCGTAGACTCTGCTGTTACACTCCTGAAGTTTTCTACACCAGGGGTCAGCAACCTTTTTAATGTGGAGTCCCATTTTACCTTACCATTTCTACCGATCTGCGTGCCAGCTATGATTTTCATATGCACATTTTTGTGGAACAGTTTCATTTAAATTATAATAACGGTCTTCAAATCTCAAATTCATTGTCATGTGGTTTATTTAAATTATATCTAATTCTAAATGAAAATGATACAATACTAAAAGTTACTTCTATTGCCAACTAGGAACAAAATAGCCTACAATGAAGCAAAATCAATAAAAATATTGCAGGTAGAACATTTCCAGGTAAAATAAATATCCCATAAATCACATTGGTAACACATGGCCTGTCTGCAATGAACTTAAAACATTGTATCAACAATCAACTGGGTCCGGCCAAAAGCTCATGCTAGCAAACTAGCAACATTGTATCAACTGTTCTGAGCCCTCAGAGTTTCCCAGTGAGATCCGGACAGACAGCTGTATTTGCGCAAGAGATTAGAAGTAATCATGTATGTTATGACGTTTCCACTGCATCAGAGCATGACATTTTTCCATTTCACGCCAAGGCTCGATTGTTATCGAAAGGGAGCGAGCTGGAAATATTTTTTTTCTCCCAAATACATGATATTCAAATACTATCGTCTTTCTCAGTGGATGTAAAAACCGACAAAAATTACTTTGAGAAGCTACACAGCTCATTACTGGTGGTGAGTTATAAGACAAACAGAAATACAAAATCAGACATGTCCAAATGGTCAGGCCAGGTAGCCTAGGCCAACTCCTATGTGTAATCAGGTGTGCGTCCTTATTCAACATTGACAGGAGCGCTCCAAACAAAAGACACTGAATAATTTGACAACATTTGTAAATAAATGGAATGAAATAAACCAAAACTTGTTTCTAACAAGTGTAGAATAGGTTGTGAGCCTTGCAAACAACGTGTCCAATCCGACAATGACAACGGTAAATGACTGTAATAATTATAATAATATAGTGAATGCAGGTAAGGGGCTCTCTCTGTCTCTCTCTCTCTCTCTCTCTCTCTCTCTCTCTCTCTCTCTCTCTCTCTCTAGCTGCTAGATGTCCTTTGCCATTCGGCCATCAGATTTGCCACCAACGCTCCTTATAGGACACATCACTCTATACTCCTGTGTATAGAAACTCTTACTGACAGTTGTGGCTGCTTTGTGTGATGTATTGTTGTCTCTACCTTCTTGCTCTTTGTGCTGTTGTCTTTGCCCAACAATGTTTGTGCCATGTTTTGTGCTGCTACCATGTTGTGCTGCTGCCATGTTGTGTTGCTACTATGTTGTGTTGTTGTCATGTTGTGTTGCTGCCATGTTGTGTTGTTGTCATGTTGTGTTGCTACCATGTTGTGTTGTTGTCATGTTGTGTTGCTGCCATGTTATGTTGCTACCATGTTATTGTCATCTTGTGTTGCTGCCATGTTGTGTTGTTGTCATGTTGTGTTTCTACCATGTTATTATCATGTTGTGTTGCTACCATGTTGTGTTGTTGTCATGTTGTGTTGCTACCATGTTGTGTTGCTGCCATGTTGTGTTGCTACCATGTTGTGTTGTTGTCATGTTGTGTTGCTACCATGTTGCTTCCATGTTGTGTTGCTGCCATGTTGTGTTGCTGCCATGTTGTGTTTCTACCATGTTGTTGTCATGTTGTGTTGCTACCATGTTGTTGTCATGTGTTGCTGCCTTGCTATGTCGTTGTCTTAGGTCTCTCTTTATGTAGTGTAGTGGTGTCTCTCTCTATGTAGTGTTGTGGAGTCTCTCTTTATGTAGTGTTGTGGAGTCTCTCTTTATGTAGTGTTGTTGTGTCTCTCTTTATGTAGTGTTGTGTCTCTCTTTATGTAGTGTTGTGTCTCTCTTTATGTAGTGTTGTGTCTCTCTTTATGTAGTGTTGTGGTGTCTCTCTTTATGTAGTGTTGTGGTGTCTCTCTTTATGTAGTGTTGTGGTGTCCCTCTTTATGTAGTGTTGTGTTGTCTCTCTTTATGTAGTGTTGTGGAGTCTCTCTTTATGTAGTGTTGTCTCTCTTTATGTAGTGTAGTGTTGTCTCTCTTTATGTAGTGTTGTGGTGTCTCTTTATGTAGTGTTGTGGTGTCTCTCTTTATGTAGTGTAGTGGTGTCTCTCTTTATGTAGTGTTGTGGAGTCTCTCTTTATGTAGTGTTGTGGAGTCTCTCTCTATGTAGTGTTGTGGAGTCTCTCTTTATGTAGTGTTGTGTTGTCTCTCTTTATGTAGTGTTGTCTCTCTTTATGTAGTGTTGTGGTGTCTCTCTTTATGTAGTGTAGTGGTGTCTCTCTTTATGTAGTGTTGTGTTGTCTCTCTTTATGTAGTGTTGTCTCTCTTTATGTAGTGTTGTGGAGTCTCTCTTTATGTAGTGTTGTCTCTCTTTATGTAGTGTTGTCTCTCTTTATGTAGTGTTGTGGTGTCTCTCTTTATGTAGTGTTGTGGTGTCTCTCTTTATGTAGTGTAGTGGTGTCTCTCTTTATGTAGTGTTGTGGTGTCTCTCTTTATGTAGTGTTGTCTCTCTTTATGTAGTGTTGTCTCTCTTTATGTAGTGTTGTGGTGTCTCTCTTTATGTAGTGTAGTGGTGTCTCTCTTTATGTAGTGTTGTGGAGTCTCTCTTTATGTAGTGTTGTCTCTCTTTATGTAGTGTAGTGGTGTCTCTCTTTATGTAGTGTTGTGGCGTCTCTCTTTATGTAGTGTTGTCTCTCTTTATGTAGTGTTGTGGTGTCTCTCTTTATGTAGTGTAGTGGTGTCTCTCTTTATGTAGTGTTGTCTCTCTTTATGTAGTGTTGTCTTAGGTCTCTCTTTATGTAGTGTTGTGGTGTCTCTCTTTATGTAGTGTTGTGGTGTCTCTTGTTGTGATGTGTGTTTTGTCCTATATATTTATTTTAATTTTAATCCCAGGCCCCCGTCCCCGCATGAGGCTTTTGCCTTTTGGTAGGTCGTCAAAGTAAATAAGAATTTGTTCTTAACTGACTTGCCTAGTTAAGTAAAGGTTGAATAAATGTAAAAAAAAAAAACAGAAATGACCGAAACCAAATAAACATTAGAAACGATTGGGGATTAACAGGTAAATGTACTACTTATTTTGAACTCAGCAGAAACGTCCTCTCACTGTCAACTGCATTTATTTTCAGCAAACTTAACATGTTTAAATATTTGTATGAACATAACAAGATTCAGCAACTGAGACATAAACTGAACAAGTTCCACAGACATGTGACTAACAGAAATGGAATAATGTATCCCTGAACAAAGGGGGGGTCAAAATCAAAAGTAACAGTCAGTATCTGGTGTGGCCACCAGCTGCATTAAGTACTGGAGGGCATCTCCTCATGGACTGCACCAGATTTGCCAGTTCTTGCTGTGAGATGTTACCCCACTCTTCTACCAAGGCATCTGCAAGTTCAAGGACATTTCTAGGTGTAATGGCCCTAGCCCTCACCCTCCGATCCAACAGGTCCCAGACGTGCTCAATGGGCTTGAGATCCGGGCTCTTCGCTGGCCATGGCAGAACACTGACATTCCTGTCTTACAGGAAATCACGCACAGAACGAGCAGTATGGCTGGTGGCATTGTCATGCTGGAGGGTCATGTCAGGATGAGCCTGCAGGAAGGGTACCACATGAGGGAGGAGCGCATGAAGTGCTTTGACAGACTAGTCAAGGTTCATATCACCGCCACCCTACCTGACACCCTAGACCCACTGCAATTCCACAGACGACGCAATCGCCATCACACTACCCTAACCCATCTGGGCAAGAGGAATACCCATATAAGAATGCTGTTCATCGATTACAGCTCAGCATTTAACACCATAGTACCCTCCAAACTCGTCATTAAGCTCGAGACCCTGGGTCTTGACCCCGCCCTGTGCAACTGGGTCCTGGACTTTGACGGGCCACCCCCAGGTGGTGAGGGTAGGAAACAGCATCTCCACCCAGCTGATCCCCAAAACTGGGGCCCCACAAGGGTGCGTTCTCAGCCCTCTCCTGTACTCCCTGTTCACCCATGACTGCGTGGCAATGCACGCCTCCAACTCAATCATCAAGTTTGCAGACGACACTACAGTGGTAAACTTGATTACCAACAACGACAAGACGGCCTACAGGGAGGAGGTGAGGGCAGTCGGAGTGTGGTCTCAGGAAAATAACCTCACACTCAACGTCAACAAAACAAAGGAGATGATCGTGGACTTCAGGAAACAGCAGAGGGAGCATCCCCCTATCCATATCGACGGGACAGTAGTGGAGAAGGTGGAAAGTTTTAAGTTCCTCTGCGTACACATCATGGACTAACTGAAATGGTCCACCCACACAGACAGCGTGGTGAAGAAGGTGCAACAGCACCTCTTCAACCTCAGGAGGCTGAAGAAATTTAGCTTGTCACCAAAAACACTCACAAACTTTTACAGATGCACAATCGAGAGCATCCTGTTGGGCTGTATCACCGCCTGGTACGGCAACTGCGCCGCCCACAACCGCAAGGCTCTCCAGAGGGTAGTGAGGTCTGCACAACGCATCACCGGGGGCAACAACGTTTACAATGAAGATCTGTGAAGTTATTTGGATGTTTATGAATTATCTTTGAAAGACAGGGTCCTGAAAAAGGGATGTTTCTTTTTTTTCTGAATGGGGAATTAATAGACACTAACAATCAAAGGACAAAACAATTCACACAATGAAGTTATGAAACAAAGAATGGGCACGAATTGGCGGGAGAGAGACCCGCCTTGTGTATCTTAGCCATACTCCCCTTCTTATTGGACTGTCCACTGAGACAGGAGCCAATCAGACAGGTGTCTCGTGTGCCGTGAAAAAATATATATATTTGCGACCGCTTAACTAAAAACATCTCGGTCAACCAAACAATCGACAAGTCGACTAAATGGGGTCAGACCTAATTGCTAGAAAACTATCTTCAGGTATTGCCATAGATTATCAAGTAGATTTAAGACAAAACTGTAACTCAGAACATTCACTTCGTTCTTGGTTAGCAACTCCAGTGTAGATTTGGCCTTGTGTTTTAGGTTATTGTCCTGCTGGAAGGTGAATTCATCTCCCAGTGTAGATTTGGCCTTGTGTTTTAGGTTATTGTCCTGCTGGAAGGTGAATTCATCTCCCAGTGTAGATTTGGCCTTGTGTTTTAGGTTATTGTTCTGCTGAAAGGTGAATTCATCTCCCAGTGTCTGGTGGAAAGCAGACTGAACCAGGTTTTCCTCTAGGATTTTGCCTGTGTTTAACTCCACTACATTTTTCCCCCCCCCGAAAAACTCCCCAGTCCTTAACGATTACAAGCATACCCATAACATGATGCAGACACGACTATGCTTGAAAATATAGAGAGTGGTACTCAGTAATGTGTGGTATTGGATTTGCCCCAAACCAAACACTTTGCAATCAGGACAAAAAGTTAATTTCTTTGCCACATTTCTTGCATTTTTTTGGCTTGTTGCAAACAGGACGCATGTTTTGGAATATTTGTATTCTGTACAGGCTTCCTTCTTTTCACTCTGTCATTTAGGTTAGTATTGTGGAGTAGCTACAATGTTGTTGATCCATCCTCAGTTTTCTCCTATCACAGCCATTAAACTCTTAACTTGTTTAAAATCCACCATTGGCCTCATGGTGAAATCCCTGAGCGGTTTCCTTCCTCTCTGGCAACTGAGTTAGGAAGAACACCTGTATCTTTGTAGTGACTGGGTGTATTGATACACCATCCAGTCTAGTTAATAACTTCACCATGCTCAAAGTGATATTTAAAGTCTGCTTTTTTTTATTTTTTACCCATCTACCAATAGGTGCCCTTGTTTAAGGCATTGAAAAACCTCCCTGGTCTTTGTGTTTGAATCTGTTTGAAATTCCCTGCTCGACTTTACAGATAATTGTGTGTGTGGGGTACAGAGATGAGGTAATCATTCAAAAATCATGTTAAACACTATTATTGAACACAGTGATTCCATGCAACTTATTATGTGACTTAAGTACATTTTTACTCCATAAGGTGTGTAGGCTTGCCATAACAAAGGGATTGAATACTCATTGACTCAAGATATTTCAGCTGTTCATGTATTATTCATTTGTACAAATTTCGAAAAACATAATCCAACTTTGACATTATGGGGTATTGTGTGTAGGCCAGTGACCAAAAACTCTGGTAAAAACCCTGGCAGTTATGTAGTTAGACTTGTAAAAACCCTGGCAGTTATGTAGTTAGATTAGTAAAACCCTGGCTGTTATGTAGTTAGATTAGTAAAAACCCTGGCAGTTATGTAGTTAGATTAGTAAAAACCCTGGCAGTTATGTAGTTAGATTAGTAAAAACCCTGGCAGTTATGTAGTTAGATTAGTAAAACCCTGGCAGTTATGTAGTTAGATTGGTAAAAACCCTGGTAGTTATGTAGTTAGATTACTAAAACCCTGGCAGTTATGTAGTTAGATTAGTAAAAACCCTGGCAGTTATGTAGTTATATTACTAAAACCCTGGCTGTTATGTAGTTAGATTACTAAAACCCTGGCAGTTATGTAGTTAGATTGGTAAAAACCCTGGCTGTTATGTAGTTAGATTAGAATTTTTTTTATGAAATGTATGCATTCACTACTGTAAGTCGCTCTGGACAAGAGCGTCTGCTAAATGACTAAAATGTAAATGTAAAATGTGACAACAGTAGACTGATCAGGTCAAAGTTCCATGGAAGCCACCTGAGCCTCTCCTCACTACCACCTGACAGAGCCACCTTTGAACCTAGTCACCACGGTTACTGAAAGGTAAACAGGAAGACACAAACCTGACACAATAAAACCACAGCAACGCAACACTCAACGCTACAAAATATATGTTACAGCCTTAATATATGTTATTAACAGAACACAGAGGGTGTTCTTTAATGGAAGCCTCTATACCATAATCCAGGTAGAGTCAGGAATTCCCCAGGGCAGCTGTCTAGGCACTTTACTTTTTTCAATCTTTACTAACGACATGCCACTGGTTCTGAGTAAAGCCAGAGTGTCTATGTATGCAGATGACTCAACACTATACACGTCAGCTACTACAGCGACTGAAATGACTGCAACACTCAAGAAAGAGCTGCAGTTAGTTTCAGAATGAGTGGCAAGGAATAAGTTAGCCCTAAATATTCCTAAAACTAAAAGCATTGTATTTGGGACAAATCATTCACTAAACCTCAACTAAATCTTGTCATAAATAATGTGGAAATTGAGCAAGTTGAGGTGACTAAACTGGTTGGAGTAACCCTGGATTGTAAACTGTCCTGGTCAAAACATTTTGATACAACAGTAGCTAAGATGGGGAGAAGTCTGTCCATAATACAGTGCTGCTCTGCCTTCTTAACAACACTATCAACAAGGCAGGTCCTACAGGCCCTAGTTTCTACCATCTTAACAACACTATCAACAAGGCAGGTCCTACAGGCCCTAGTTTCTACCTTCTTAACAACACTATCAACAAGGCAGGTCCTACAGGCCCTAGTTTCTACCTTCTTAACAACACTATCAACAAGGCAGGTCCTACAGGCCCTAGTTTCTACCTTCTTAACAACACTATCAACAAGGCAGGTCCTACAGGCCCTAGTTTCTACCTTCTTAACAACACTATCAACAAGGCAGGTCCTACAGGCCCTAGCTTCTACCTTCTTAACAACACTATCAACAAGGCAGGTCCTACAGGCCCTAGTTTCTACCTTCATAACAACACTATCAACAAGGCAGGTCCTACAGGCCCTAGTTTCTACCTTCTTAACAACACTATCAACAAGGCAGGTCCTACAGGCCCTAGTTTAGTCACACCTGGACTACTGTTCAGTCGTGTGGTAAGGTGCCACAAATAGGGACTCAGGAAAATTTCAATTGGCTCAGAACAGGGCAGCACGGCAAAATAATAATAATATGTCAATCTCTCTTGGCTGAAAGTGGAGGAGAGATTGACTTCATCACTACTTGTATTTGTGAGAGGTATTGACATGTTGAATGCATCGAGCTGTCTGTCTAAACTACTGGCACACAGCTCAGACACCCATTCATACCCCACAAGACATGCCACCAGAGGTCTCTTCACAGTCCCTAAGTACTACATGGAACTCAATTCCACATCAGGTAACTGATGCAGCAGTAGAATCAGATTTTAAAAACCCCCGATAAAAATACACCACATGGAACAGTGGGGATTGTGAAGCAACGGCAACAGCAGCTAATGGGGATCATTAATAAACACATGTTACGGCCTTAATACATGCTATTCATGTATGTTACGGCCTTAATACATGTTATTAATGTATGTTACAACCTTAATACATGTTATTAATGTATGTTACAACCTTAATACATGTTATTAATGTATGTTACAGCCTTAATACATGTTATTAATATATGTTACAGCCTTAATACATGTTATTAATGTATGTTACAGCCTTAATACATGTTATTAATATATGTTACAGCCTTAATACATGTTATTAATGTATGTTACAGCCTTTAGACATGTTATTAATGTATGTTACAGCCTTAATACATGTTATTAATGTATGTTACAGCCTTAATACATGTTATTAATATATGTTACAGCCTTAATACATGTTATTAATGTATGTTACAGCCTTAATACATATGTTATTAATGTATGTTACAGCCTTAATACATATGTTATTAATAGATGTTACAGCCTTAATATATGTTACAGCCTTAATACATGTTATTAATGTATGTTACAGTCTTAATA
>NC_042969.1:88725141-88755141 GCF_901001165.1 Salmo trutta | reverse complement strand
CAACCAGACTAACACCAGTTTAAACAACCAGACTAACACCAGTTTAAAACAACCAGACTAAAGGCTAACACCAGTTTAAACAACCAGACTAACACCATTAAAACAACCAGAATAACACCAGTTTAAAACAACCAGACTAACACCAGTTTAAAACAACCAGACTAACACCAGTTTAAATAACCAGACTAACACCAGTTTAAACAACCAGACTAACACCAGTTAAAACAACCAGACTAACACCAGTTTAAACAACCAGACTAACACCAGTTTAAACAACCAGACTAAAGGCTAACACCAGTTTAAAACAACCAGACTAAAGACTAACACCAGTTTAAAACAACCAGACTAACACCAGTTTAAACAACCAGACTAACACCAGTTTAAAACAACCAGACTAACACCAGTTTAAACAACCAGACTAAAGGCTAACACCAGTTTAAAACAACCAGACTAAAGGCTAACACCAGTTTAAAACAACCAGACTAAAGGCTAACACCAGTTTAAAACAACCAGACTAACACCTGTTTAAACAACCAGACTAACACCAGTTTAAACAACCAGACTAATACCAGTTTAAACAACCAGACTAACACCAGTTTAAACAACCAGACTAATACCAGTTTAAACAACCAGACTAACACCAGTTTAAACAACCAGATTAACACCAGTTTAAAACAACCAGACTAACACCAGTTTAAAACAACCAGACTAAAGGCTAAGACCAGTTTAAAACAACCAGACTAAAGACTAACACCAGTTTAAAACAACCAGACTAAAGACTAATACCAGTTTAAATAACCAGACTAAAGACTAACACCAGTTTAAACAACCAGACTAAAGGCTAACACCAGTTTTAACAACCAGACTAACACCAGTTTAAAACAACCAGACTAAAGGCTAACACCAGTTTAAAACAACCAGACTAAAGGCTAACACCAGTTTAAAACAACCAGACTAACACCAGTTTAAACAACCAGACTAACACCAGTTTAAAACAACCAGACTAACACCAGTTTAAACAACCAGACTAACACCAGTTTAAAACAACCAGACTAACACCAGTTTAAAACAACCAGACTAACACCAGTTTAAACAACCAGACTAAAGGCTAACACCAGTTTAAAACAACCAGACTAAAGGCTAACACCAGTTTAAAACAACCAGACTAACACCAGTTTAAACAACCAGACTAACACCAGTTTAAACAACCAGACTAATGCCAGTTTAAAACAACCAGACTAAAGGCTAACACCAGTTTAAACAACCAGACTAACACCAGTTTAAAACAACCAGACTAACACCAGTTTAAAACAACCAGACTAACACCAGTTTAAACAACCAGACTAACACCAATTTAAAACAACCAGACTAAAGGCTAACACCAGTTTAAAACAACCAGACTAAAGGCTAACACCAGTTTAAAACAACCAGACTAACACCAGTTTAAACAACCAGACTAACACCAGTTTAAAACAACCAGACTAACACCAGTTTAAAACAACCAGACTAACACCAGTTTAAACAACCAGACTAACGCCAGTTTAAAACAACCAGACTAAAGGCTAACACCAGTTTAAACAACCAGACTAACACCAGTTTAAAACAACCAGACTAACACCAGTTTAAACAACCAGACTAACACCAGTTTAAAACAACCAGACTAACACCAGTTTAAAACAACCAGACTAACACCAGTTTAAACAACCAGACTAAAGACTAACACCAGTTTAAAACAACCAGACTAACACCAGTTTAAAACAACCAGACTAACACCAGTTTAAACAACCAGACTAACACCAGTTTAAAACAACCAGACTAAAGGCTAACACCAGTTTAAAACAACCAGACTAACACCAGTTTAAACAACCAGACTAAAGGCTAACACCAGTTTAAAACAACCAGACTAAAGACTAACACCAGTTTAAAACAACCAGACTAACACCAGTTTAAAACAACAAGACTAACACCAGTTTAAAACAACCAGACTAAAGGCTAAGACCAGTTTAAAACAACCAGACTAACACCAGTTTAAACAACCAGACTAAAGGCTTACACCAGTTTAAAACAACCAGACTAACACCAGTTTAAACAACCAGACTAACACCAGTTAAAACAACCAGACTAAAGACTAACACCAGTTTAAACAACCAGACTATAGACTAACACCAGTTTAAAACAACCAGACTAACACCAGTTTAAAACAACCAGACTAACACCAGTTTAAAACAACCAGACTAAAGGCTAACACCAGTTTAAAACAACCAGACTAACACCAGTTTAAAACAACCAGACTAACACCAGTTTAAAACAACCAGACTAACACCAGTTTAAAACAACCAGACTAACACCAGTTTAAACAACCAGACTAACACCAGTTTAAAACAACCAGACTAAAACCAGTTTAAAACAACCAGACTAAAGGCTAACACCAGTTTAAACAACCAGACTAACACCAGTTTAAAACAACCAGGCTAACACCAGTTTAAAACAACCAGACTAACACCAGTTTAAAACAACCAGACTAAAGGCTAACACCAGTTTAAAACAACCAGACTAACACCAGTTTAAACAACCAGACTAACACCAGTTTAAACAACCAGATTAACACCAGTTTAAAACAACCAGACTAACACCAGTTTAAAACAACCAGACTAACACCAGTTTAAAACAACCAGACTAACACCAGTTTTACTGGTGAGACTGGAGAGACAGAGGAGACTGGAGAGACAGAGCCAGACTGGAGAGACAAGAGGAGACTGGAGAGACAGAGCCAGACTGGAGAGACAAAAGGAGACTGGAGAGACAAGAGGAGACTGGAGAGACAAGAGGAGAGACAAGAGAAGACTGGAGAGACAAGAGGAGACTGGAGAGACAAGAGGAGACTGGAGAGACAAGAGGAGACTGGAGAGACAAGAGGAGACTGGAGAGACAAGAGGAGACTGGAGAGACAAGAAGCAAATAGGGAAATTAGAGCACACACACCAACACTGGTCACGGGGTAAGGGAGAGTGGGGTAAGTTGAGTCTTTTCTATAGTGAGCATCACTTGGTCAAAGGGAAATATATTATTCTTTCTAACAAAGGTATCTACATGTATTTCAGGATGTGATGTATCCCTGGAAATAATCACAATTCATCTAAACATTACAGTTTTCAAAAAAAGACTGTGGTCTCTTGGGAAAACGTACCCTGTGTACGAGGTAAGTTGAGCGTCAGTACAGGGGTACGTTAAGCAGCCTACACATTTCTGTACTGAATTAAATATGAACTTAAAAAAAAAAAACATGTCTATCTTTGTTTCCCCAAACACAGTTGAACATGTTTAACATATGCAAGGTCCTGTCATTACCTCATCTCCCCCAGTGAAAATGCCTCGTCTGGGAAGGAAGCAACTCAACTTACCCCAAGGCAAAACATTTTGACTTTATTAGCCCACACAACTACAAGGATGTACTTCCATGCTAGGTTTATAACCTCACATTGACGCTTATAGAGACCAGACCTAATGCATAGAACAATCTTAAAATGATCAACTTTAATTTAGATACAAGCATCATGAAACCTCTTAACACAATAAATTCATTTGACTTGGTGAATACCAGTGTTTTGGACCTAACTTGCTAATTACTTTTTCCACGTGGTTTATTCCTTCCACAGACTCCATAAAATGATGACCTCTTCCTAAATATTTGGTGAAATCATTCATTCTTTATTTGTCTCAACTTACCTCCCACTCACCCCTAAAGGACTAGTCCACAGCATTAAAAGGATAGTTTGAGATTTTGGCAAAGAGGCCCTTTATCTACTTCCCACAGTCAGATGAACTTGTGGATTACCATTTTTATGTTTCTGTGTTCCGTTTGAAGGAAGATGCTAACTACCGGTTAGCGCATTGACTGGAAGTCTATGGGAACAGCTAGCATGTTAGTATAGACTTCAAGTTATTGTGCTAACGTTAATTAGAATTGGCTTGCGAAACTACCTATAAACTTCCAGGAGTTTATCTGACTCCTGGGAAGAAGATAACGTGGCCTCATTGCTGAAATCCAGAAGTATATCTTTAACCTTCTGCACATCTATCACTCCAGTCTCTGATCACTCCAGTCTCTGATCACTCCAGTCTCTGATCACTCCAGTCTCTGATCACTCCAGTCTCTGATCACTCCAGTCGCTGATCACTCCAGTCTCTGATCACTCCAGTCTCTGATCACTCCAGTCTCTGATCACTCCAGTCTCTGATCACTCCAGTCTCTTGCCACTCCAGTCTCTTGCCACTCCAGTCTCTTGCCACTCGTCTCTGATCACTCCAGTCTCTGCCACTCCAGTCTCTGATCACTCCAGTCTCTGATCACTCCAGTCTCTGATCACTCCAGTCTCTGATCACTCCAGTCTCTGCCACTCCAGTCTCTAATCATTCCAGTCTCTGCCACTCCAGTCTCTGATCACTCCAGTCTCTGATCACTCCAGTCTCTGATCACTCCAGTCTCTGGCCACTCCAGTCTCTAATCATTCCAGTCTCTGCCACTCCAGTCTCTGATCACTCCAGTCTCTGATCACTCCAGTCTCTGATCACTCCAGTCTCTGATCACTCCAGTCTCTGCCACTCCAGTCTCTAATCATTCCAGTCTCTGATCACTCCAGTCTCTGATCACTCCAGTCTCTGATCACTCCAGTCTCTTGCCACTCCAGTCTCTGATCACTCCAGTCTCTGATCACTCCAGTCTCTGATCACTCCAGTCTCTGATCACTCCAGTCTCTGATCACTCCAGTCTCTAATCATTCCAGTCTCTGCCACTCCAGTCTCTGATCACTCCAGTCTCTGATCACTCCAGTCTCTGATCACTCCAGTCTCTTGCCACTCCAGTCTCTTGCCACTCCAGTCTCTTGCCACTCCAGTCTCTGATCACTCCAGCCTCTGATCACTCCAGTCTCTGATCACTCCAGTCTCTGATCACTCCAGTCTCTGATCACTCCAGTCTCTGATCACTCCAGTCTCTGCCACTCCAGTCTCTAATCATTCCAGTCTCTGCCACTCCAGTCTCTGATCACTCCAGTATCTGATCACTCCAGTCTCTGATCACTCCAGTCTCTGATCACTCCAGTCTCTGATCACTCCAGTCTCTGCCACTCCAGTCTCTAATCATTCCAGTCTCTGATCACTCCAGTCTCTGATCACTCCAGTCTCTGCCACTCCAGTCTCTGCCACTCCAGTCTCTGATCACTCCAGTCTCTGATCACTCCAGTCTCTGATCACTCCAGTCTCTGATCACTCCAGTCTCTGATCACTCCAGTCTCTGCCACTCCAGTCTCTGCCACTCCAGTCTCTGATCACTCCAGTCTCTGATCACTCCAGTCTCTGATCACTCCAGTCTCTGCCACTCCAGTCTCTAATCATTCCAGTCTCTGCCACTCCAGTCTCTGATACTCCAGTCTCTGATCACTCCAGTCTCTGATCACTCCAGCTCTGGCCACTCCAGTCTCTAATCATTCCAGTCTCTGCCACTCCAGTCTCTAATCTTCCAGTCTCTGCCACTCCAGTCTCTGATCACTCCAGTCTCTGATCACTCCAGTCTCTGATCACTCCAGTCTCTGATCACTCCAGTCTCTGCCACTCCAGTCTCTAATCATTCCAGTCTCTGATCACTCCAGTCTCTGATCACTCCAGTCTCTGATCACTCCAGTCTCTTGCCACTCCAGTCTCTGATCACTCCAGTCTCTGATCACTCCAGTCTCTGATCACT
The DNA here is from genome assembly GCF_901001165.1 of Salmo trutta. Classification (NCBI taxonomy): domain Eukaryota; kingdom Metazoa; phylum Chordata; class Actinopteri; order Salmoniformes; family Salmonidae; genus Salmo; species Salmo trutta. The sequence continues at coordinate 88,749,401 of NC_042969.1, read as the reverse complement.
CCAGTCTCTGATCACTCCAGTCTCTGATCACTCCAGTCTCTAATCATTCCAGTCTCTGCCACTCCAGTCTCTGATCACTCCAGTCCTCTGATCACTCCAGTCTCTGATCACTCCAGTCTCTTGCCACTCCAGTCCTCTTGCCACTCCAGTCTCTTGCCCACTCCAGTCTCTGATCACTCCAGCCTCTGATCACTCCAGTCTCTGATCACTCCAGTCTCTGATCACTCCAGTCTCTGATCACTCCAGTCTCTGATCACTCCAGTCTCTGCCACTCCAGTCTCTAATCATTCCAGTCTCTGCCACTCCGGTCCTCTGATCACTCCAGTCTCTGATCACTCCAGTCTCTGATCACTCAGTCTCTGATCACTCCAGTCTCTGGCCACTCCAGTCTCTAATCATTCCAGTCTCTGCCACTCCAGTCTCTGATCACTCCAGTCTCTGATCACTCCAGTCTCTGATCACTCCAGTCTCTGATCACTCCAGTCTCTGATCACTCCAGTCTCTGCCACTCCAGTCTCTAATCATTCCAGTCTCTGATCACTCCAGTCTCTGATCACTCCAGTCTCTTGCCACTCTCCAGTCTCTGATCACTCCAGTCTCTGATCACTCCAGTCTCTGATCACTCCAGTCTCTGATCACTCCAGTCTCTGCCACTCCAGTCTCTGCCACTCCAGTCTCTGATCACTCCAGTCTCTGATCACTCCAGTCTCTGATCACTCCAGTCTCTGATCACTCCAGTCTCTGATCACTCCAGTCTCTGCCACTCCAGTCTCTGCCACTCCAGTCTCTGATCACTCCAGTCTCTGATCACTCCAGTCTCTTGCCACTCCAGTCTCTGATCACTCCAGTCTCTGATCACTCCAGTCTCTGATCACTCCAGTCTCTGCCACTCCAGTCTCTGATCACTCCAGTCTCTGATCACTCCAGTCTCTGATCACTCCAGTCTCTGCCACTCCAGTCTCTGATCACTCCAGTCTCTGATCACTCCAGTCTCTAATCATTCCAGTCTCTGATCACTCCAGTCTCTGATCACTCCAGTCTCTAATCATTCCAGTCTCTGATCACTCCAGTCTCTGCCACTCCAGTCTCTGCCACTCCAGTCTCTGCCACTCCAGTCTCTGATCACTCCAGTCTCTGATCACTCCAGTCTCTGATCACTCCAGTCTCTGCCACTCCAGTCTCTGATCACTCCAGTCTCTGATCACTCCAGTCTCTGCCACTCCAGTCTCTGCCACTCCAGTCTCTGATCACTCCAGTCTCTGCCACTCCAGTCTCTGATCACTCCAGTCTCTGCCACTCCAGTCTCTGCCACTCCAGTCTCTGATCACTCCAGTCTCTGATCACTCCAGTCTCTGATCACTCCAGTCTCTGATCACTCCAGTCTCTGATCACTCCAGTCTCTGATCACTCCAGTCTCTGATCACTCCAGTCTCTGATCACTCCAGTCTCTGATCACTCCAGTCTCTGCCACTCCAGTCTCTGATCACTCCAGTCTCTGCCACTCCAGTCTCTGATCACTCCAGTCTCTGCCACTCCAGTCTCTGATCACTCCAGTCTCTGCCACTCCAGTCTCTGCCACTCCAGTCTCTGCCACTCCAGTCTCTGATCACTCCAGTCTCTGCCACTCCAGTCTCTGATCACTCCAGTCTCTGATCACTCCAGTCTCTGATCACTTCAGTCTCTGATCACTCCAGTCTCTGATCACTCCAGTCTCTGCCACTCCAGTCTCTGATCACTCCAGTCTCTGATCACTCCAGTCTCTGCCACTCCAGTCTCTGATCACTCCAGTCTCTGATCACTCCAGTCTCTGATCACTCCAGTCTCTGCCACTCCAGTCTCTGATCACTCCAGTCTCTTGCCACTCCAGTCTCTGATCACTCCAGTCTCTGCCACTCCAGTCTCTGCCACTCCAGTGTTTAATTGCTACATTGTAATTCATTCCCCACTATGGCCTATTTATTGCCTTACCTCCCTTATCTCACCTCATTTGCACACACTGTACATAGACTTTTCTATTGTATTATTGACTGTATGTTTGTTTTACTCCATGTGTGACTCTGTGTTGTTATATGTGTCGAACTGCTTTGCTTTATCTTGACCAGGTCGCAGTTGTAAATGAGAACTTGTTCTCAACTTGCCTACCTGGTTAAATAAAGGACTTGTTCTCAACTGGCCTACCTGGTTAAATAAATAATAGAGGCATTATAAGAAGTGTCCCAGTCAGTCAGTGTCCCAGTTAGCCAGTGTCCCAGTCAGCCAGTGTCCCAGTCAGCCAGTGTCCCAGTCAGCCAGCGTCCCAGTCAGCCAGTGTCCCAGTCAGCCAGCCAGCGTCCCAGTCAGCCAGCCAGCGTCCCAGTCAGCCAGTGTCCCAGTCAGCCAGTGTCCCAGTCAGCCAGTGTCCCAGTCAGCCAGTGTCCCAGTCAGCCAGTGTCCCAGTCAGTCAGTGTCCCAGTCAGCCAGTGTCCCAGTCAGCCAGTGTCCCAGTCAGTCAGCGTCCCAGTCAGTCAGCGTCCCAGTCAGCCAGCCAGTGTCCCAGTCAGCCAGCCAGTGTCCCAGTCAGCCAGCCAGTGTCCCAGTCAGCCAGCCAGTGTCCCAGTCAGCCAGTGTCCCAGTCAGTCAGCCAGTGTCCCAGTCAGTCAGCCAGTGTCCCAGTCAGTCAGTGTCCCAGTCAGTCAGTGTCCCAGTCAGCCAGCGTCCCAGTCAGCCAGTGTCCCAGTCAGCCAGCGTCCCAGTTAGCCAGCGTCCCAGTCAGCCAGTGTCCCAGTCAGTCTGCCAGTGTCCCAGTCAGTCAGTGTCCCAGTCAGTCAGCGTCCCAGTCAGTCAGCGTCCCAGTCAGCCAGTGTCCCAGTCAGCCAGCGTCCCAGTTAGCCAGTGTCCCAGTCAGTCAGGCAGTGTCCCAGTCAGGCAGTGTCCCAGTCAGGCAGTGTCCCAGTCAGGCAGCGTCCCAGTCAGGCAGCGTCCCAGTCAGCCAGCGTCCCAGTCAGGCAGTGTCCCAGTCAGGCAGTGTCCCAGTCAGGCAGTGTCCCAGTCAGGCAGTGTCCCAGTCAGGCAGCGTCCCAGTCAGGCAGTGTTTTCCACTAGCACGGCTATAGCAGTTACACACTCATTTCAGCTTGAATGAACGAGGCTACTTTTTACAATTTGGAAGACAGAAAAAAAGCCCACCGAACCCTCTCACGCTAGAATGAACGATATGCATCTTCCAGCCATCTATCAACAGGACAGGGGCCTGTCAGTCTCAGAGCCAGCGAGGACAGGGGCCTGTCAGTCCCAGAGCCAGCGAGGACAGGGGCCTGTCAGTCTCAGAGCCAGCGAGGACAGGGGCCTGTCAGTCTCAGAGCCAGCGAGGACAGGGGCCTGTCAGTCCCAGAGCCAGCGAGGACAGGGGCCTGTCAGTCTCAGAGCCAGCGAGGACAGGGGCCTGTCAGTCTCAGAGCCAGCGAGGACAGGGGCCCTGTCAGTCTCAGAGCCAGCGAGGACAGGGAAACACTGCTGCTTTGACAGTCTGCTGGGTGTGTTGTGAACGCTGTGGTATCAGTTATATTTCATTACACAAGATGCTCCTTCATCGTCCCTGTGAGTTAATGTGCACGTCCCATAATGTGTTTTTATTTAACCTTTATTTAATTAGGCAAGTCAGTTAAGAAAAAAAATATTATTTACAATGACGGCCTACACCGGCCAAACCCGGACGACGCTGGGCCAATTGTGCGCCGCCCTACGGGACTCCCAATCACAGCCCGGTTGTGATACAGCCTGGAATCGAGCCAGGGTGTCTGTAGTGACGCCTATAGAATTGAGATGCAGTGCTGCGCCACTTGGGAGCCCCACAAATAATGTTAGATAACTGTGAGTAGAAATATACTGAGTCTGTTGTTTTCTGGCACATTCATTGACTTTACTTCCCGTGTTTCATATGCTGCCACAAAGCGCTGCCGCAAAGTGCTGCCACAAAGTGCTGCCACAAAGCGCTGCCACAAAGCGCTGCCTGCTGCAAAGCGCTACTGTAAGTTGACTGATGAACAGCAAGCTGGACTAGTTTAGAAACGGTGTTTAATTGACTGAATAAAGTCAATCTCAGGTATACTATTTTGCCGTTCATAAATCACACTACGTACTTATATGTATGTCCCTTGGTATCACATCCGGAGAAATTAACTAAATATCTTGTATGTATATTTTATAAGTCCATCGGGACTTGCTAGACAGTGCCGTTAAAGTGAGTGACTCGTCAAGCCCGAAAACACACGGAGACGCCGTCAACAGAGTCACATTTTGCTTCAATTAATGGTCATGAGAATCCACAATAAACAGTTGTATTTGTTATGGTCACTATGTAACATCCTTGTGAATGATTATTGTGTGTAGACTACATTCCAACCAGGCTAGACTACATTCCAACCAGGCTAGACTACATTCCAACCAGGCTACTAGACTACATTCCAACCAGGCTACTAGACTACATTCCAACCAGGCTACTAGACTACATTCCAACCAGGCTACTAGACTACATTCCAACCAGGCTACTAGACTATATTCCAACCAGGCTACTAGACTAAATTCCAACCAGGCTAGACTACATTCCAACCAGGCTAATAGACTACATTCCAACCAGGCTAGACTAAATTCCAACCAGGCTACTAGACTACATTCCAACCAGGCTATTAGACTACATTCCAACCAGGCTACTAGACTATATTCCAACCAGGCTACTAGACTACATTCCAACCAGGCTACTAGACTACATTCCAACCGGGCTACTAGACTACATTCCAAACGGGCTACTAGACTACATTCCAACCAGGCTACTAGACTACATTCCAACCAGGCTACTAGACTACATTCCAACCAGGCTACTAGACTACATTCCAACCAGGCTACTAGACTACATTCCAACCAGGCTACTAGACTATATTCCAACCAGGCTACTAGACTAAATTCCAACCAGGCTAGACTACATTCCAACCAGGCTAATAGACTACATTCCAACCAGGCTAGACTACATTCCAACCAGGCTACTAGACTACATTCCAACCAGGCTATTAGACTACATTCCAACCAGGCTACTAGACTATATTCCAACCAGGCTACTAGACTACATTCCAACCAGGCTACTAGACTACATTCCAACCAGGCTACTAGACTACATTCCAAACGGGCTACTAGACTACATTCCAACCAGGCTACTAGACTACATTCCAACCAGGCTACTAGACTACATTCCAACCAGGCTACTAGACTAAATTCCAACCAGGCTAGACTACATTCCAACCAGGCTACTAGACTACATTCCAACCAGGCTACTAGACTACATTCCAACCAGGCTACTAGACTACATTCCAACCAGGCTACTAGACTACATTCCAACCAGGCTATTAGACTACATTCCAACCAGGCTACTAGACTACATTCCAACCAGGCTACTAGACTACATTCCAACCAGGCTACTAGACTACATTCCAACCGGGCTACTAGACTACATTCCAACCGGGCTACTAGACTACATTCCAACCGGGCTACTAGACTACATTCCAACCAGGCTAGACTACATTCCAACCAGGCTACTAGACTACATTCCAACCAGGCTAGACTACATTCCAACCAGGCTAGACTACATTCCAACCAGGCTAGATTACATTCCAACCAGGCTACTAGACTACATTTCAACCAAGCTACTAGACTACATTCCAACCAGGCTACTAGACTACATTCCAACCAGGCTACTAGACTACATTCCAACCAGGCTAGACTACATTCCAACCAGGCTAGACTACATTCCAACCAGGCTAGACTACATTCCAACCAGGCTAGACTACATTCCAACCAGGCTAGACTACATTCCAACCAGGCTAGATTACATTCCAACCAGGCTACTAGACTACATTCCAACCAGGCTACTAGACTACATTCCAACCAGGCTACTAGACTACATTCCAACCAGGCTAGACTACATTCCAACCAGGCTGGACTACATTCCAACCAGGCTAGATTACATTCCAACCAGGCTAGACTACATTCCAACCAGGCTAGACTACATTCCAACCAGGCTAGACTACATTCCAACCAGGCTAGATTACATTCCAACCAGGCTACTAGACTACATTCCAACCAGGCTAGATTACATTCCAACCAGGCTACTAGACTACATTCCAACCAGGCTAGACTACATTCCAACCAGGCTAGATTACATTCCAACCAGGCTAGACTACATTCCAACCAGGCTAGACTACATTCCAACCAGGCTACTAGACTACATTCCAACCAGGCTACTAGACTACATTCCAACCAGGCTAGACTACATTCCAACCAGGCTAGACTACATTCCAACCAGGCTAGACTACATTCCAACCAGGCTAGATTACATTCCAACCAGGCTACTAGACTACATTCCAACCAGGCTAGATTACATTCCAACCAGGCTACTAGACTACATTCCAACCAGGCTAGACTACATTCCAACCAGGCTAGATTACATTCCAACCAGGCTAGACTACATTCCAACCAGGCTAGATTACATTCCAACCAGGCTAGACTACATTCCAACCAGGCTAGACTACATTCCAACCAGGCTAGACTACATTCCAACCAGGCTAGATTACATTCCAACCAGGCTAGACTACATTCCAACCAGGCCAGACTACATTCCAACCAGGCTAGACTACATTCCTCTACACGCTTGCTTTCTCTTCTCAAACGCATCTTCGTATTTAGCCACTGCTCTAGATCCAGTAGCAACAGCTGTATCTCAGCATCCCTCGGTTTTCTGTCCCCCATCGTTTCTCAATAGCAGTGTATTTCGGATGATATCAAGGCATTAGAATGTAGCAGAAGACACCAAAATAGAGCTGGTTTGGCTAAATATTCTTAACCCCGGCCCAGGGGATCATGGCTGGCTACTTTCTCTATTTGGCTGGCTATTCTATGTGGGCGCGCGTGTGTGTGTGTGGGGGGGTACAGTAGGCTACTTCATGGGTTTATGGCACTGACTAACAGAATACGAGAGAGAGAAGGCCAGAGAGAGAGAGAACGAGGTGGGACAGAGTGGGAGAGAGAGGGAGAGGGGGACAGAGTGGGAGAGAGAGGGAGAGGGGGACAGAGAGGGAAAGAGAGAGGGAAAGAGAGAGGGAAAGAGAGAGGGAAAGAGAGAGAGGGAAAGAGAGGGGGGACAGAGAGAGAGGGAGAGAGAGAGAACGAGGTGGGACAGAGTGGGAGAGAGAGGGAGAGGGGGACAGAGAGGGAAAGAGAGGGGGGACAGAGAGAGAGGGAGAGAGAGGGACAATGAGAGAGGGACAGAGGGAAAGAGAGAGAGGGACAGAGAGGGAAAGAGTGAGAGAGGGACAGAGGGAGAGAGGGAAAGAGAGGGGGACAGAGAGGAAAGGAGAGAGGGAAAGAGAGGGGGACAGAGAGAGAGAGAGAGGGAAAGAGAGAGAGGGAAAGAGACTTCATGAGTCGGTTTAGGATGTCTCTTTCTCACCCTCCCCTTATGTCTCTCTCTCCACCTCTGTTCCAGGTTTTCCCTCCTCTCGGGACCAGGAAGAGAAGAGACTCTCTGGGTTCAGTTCGCTGGGAGGGTCTTGGGTTGTATTTCTTCCAACACAGTCTGGGAACAGAGCCAACTAGACTAGAGCAAGAAGGAAAAATAACAAACAGCAGCCACAGTACAGACAGTAGGGAGACAGTTCTAAACAGAAGAAGTGGGAAAAAGAGAGAGGGAATGCGAAAGAGAGCGGCTAGATGGATAGAGGCCATTCTGTGAGTAAGAACTAAACAGCATTCATATTAGCAAAAGCCAAATAGGAGGAGTGAGGAAAGGGAGAAGAGAGGAGAAGAGGGAGAGGAGAGGGAGAAGAGAGGAGAAGAGAGGAGAGGGAGGAGAGGAGAGGGAGGGAGAAGAGGGAGAAGAGGGAGAAGAGGGAGAGGAGAGGGAGAAGAGAGGAGAGGGAGGGAGAAGAGGGAGAGGAGAGGGAGAAGAGAGGAAGAGAGGGGGAAGAGGGAGAAGAGGGGGAGGGAGAAGAGGGGGAAGAGAGGAGAGGGAGAAGAGAGGAGAGGGAGAAGAGGGGGAAGAGGGGGAAGAGGGAGAAGAGGGAGAGGAGAGGGAGAAGAGAGGAGAGGGAGGGAGAAGAGGGAGAAGAGGGAGAAGATAGGAGAGGGAGAAGAGAGGAGAGGGAGAAGAGGGGGAAGAGGGAGAAGAGAGGAAGAAGAGGGGGAAGAGAGGAAGAAGAGGGGGAAGAGGGGGAAGAGAGGAGAGGGAGAAGAGAGGAGAGGGAGAAGAGAGGAAGAAGAGGGGGGAAGAGGGAGAAGAGGGGGAGGGAGAAGAGGGGGAAGAGGGGGAAGAGAGGAGAGGGAGAAGAGGGGGAAGAGGGGGAAGAGGGGGAAGAGGGAGAAGAGGGGGAGGGAGAAGAGGGGGGAAGAGAGGAGAGGGAGAAGAGAGGAGAGGGAGAAGAGGGGGAAGAGGGAGAAGAGGGAGAGGGAGACGAGGGGGAAGAGGGGGAAGAGAGGAGAGGGAGACGAGGGGGAAGAGGGGGAAGAGAGGAGAGGGAGAAGAGAGGGAAACCTGGGAAATGTTGCAACCCAGAACCATGGTGAGGAATGATGTGAAGGGCAGGCTGATCTAGGTTTCTCTGGGAAGTGAACCGAATCGTGGATGTTATAAACACCTTGACAGGATTAGTTCTGTTTTCTAATTATTGAATGGAGCCACATATATAGACCATGTGGTTTTGTCTTGACTTCAAACGGCCAAGTTAACTCCTAAAGTAAAACAGAGAGGCCTACCCTAATAGGTGCTCCTATAGTAAAACAGAGAGGTCTACCCTGATTGGTGCTCTCCTAAAGTAAAACAGAGACGTCTACCCTGATAGGTGCTCCTAAAGTAAAACAGAGAGGCCTACCCTGATAGGTGCTCCTAAAGTAAAACAGAGAGGCCTACCCTGATGGGTGCTCCTAAAGTAAAACAGAGAGGCCTACCCTGATAAGTGCTGCTATAGTAAAACAGAGAGGCCTACCCTGATGGGTGCTCCTAAAGTAAAACAGAGAGGCCTACCCTGATAGGCGCTCTCCTAAAGTAAAACAGAGAGGCCTACCCTGATAGGTGCTCCTAAAGTAAAACAGAGAGGCCTACCCTGATAGGTGCTCCTAAAGTAAAACAGGGAGGCCTACCCTGATAGGTGATCCTTAAGTAAAACAGAGAGGCCTACCCTGATGGGTGCTCCTATAGTAAAACAGAGGCCTACCCTGATAGGTGCTCCTATAGTAAAACAGAGAGGCCTACCCTGATAGGTGCTCTCCTAAAGTAAAACAGAGAGGCCTACCCTGATAGGTGCTCTCCTATAGTAAAACAGAGAGGTCTACCCTGATAGGTGCTCCTAAAGTAAAACAGAGAGGTCTACCCTGATTGGTGCTCTCCTAAAGTAAAACAGAGAGGCCTACCCTGATAGGCTAATATGTGTTTACATACAGCAAGTCCTTCTGAGTTCATAACAACCCAGTTAAGTCCAGATGAAGGCCTTGCCTAGGCCTGGCCTATAGTCTGCTGTCACAACCATGTACTGTGGTGTCTCCTCTCCCACTGCTCTGCCTCTCAATATCACATTAGTCTTTCATAGCTTCACCTTGACTGTGCTGCGTGTAACTCATCCCAACGCCAGTCTCAGATCACCTAGCCAGATAAGCAACACTTTGTCAGCAACAAAATACCAAGTGTGCGTCCCAATAATCTCTCCTATCTCCTGAAGTGTAAACTTGTTCACTAATTCCCACAAATCTAAAAGCATTGGATTGGTCTTCCCACAAATCTAAAAGCATTTGATTGGTCTTCCCACAAATCTAAAAGCATTGGATTGGTCTTCCCACAAATCTAAAAGCATTGGATTGGTCTTCCCACAAATCTAAAAGCATTGGATTGGTCTTCCCCAAATCTAAAAGCATTGGATTGGTCTTCCCACAAATCTAAAAGCATTGGATTGGTCTTCCCACAAATCTAAAAGCATTGGATTGGTCTTCCCACAAATCTAAAAGCATTGGATTGGTCTTCCCACAAATCTAAAAGCATTGGATTGGTCTTCCCACAAATCTAAAAGCATTGGATTGGTCTTCCCATAAATCTAAAAGCATTGGATTGGTCTTCCCACAAACCTAAAAACATTGGATTGGTCTTCCCACAAACCTAAAAACATTGGATTGGTCTTCCCACAAACCTAAAAGCATTGGATTGGTCTTCCCACAAACCTAAAAGCATTGGATTGGTTCTTCCCACAAACCTAAAAAGCATTGGATTGGTCTTCCCACAAACCTAAAAGCATTGGATTGGTCTTCCCACAAACCTAAAAGCATTGGATTGGTCTTCCCACAAACCTAAAAGCATTGGATTGGTCTTCCCACAAACCTAAAAGCATTGGATTGGTCTTCCCACAAACCTAAAAGCATTGGATTGGTCTTCCCACAAACCTAAAAAGCATTGGATTGGTCTTCCCACAAACCTAAAAGCATTGGATTGGTCTTCCCACAAACCTAAAAACATTGGATTGGTCTTCCCACAAACCTAAAAGCATTGGATTGGTCTTCCCACAAACCTAAAAGCATTGGATTGGTCTTCCCACAAACCTAAAGCATTGGATTGGTCTTCCCACAAACCTAAAAGCATTGGATTGGTCTTCCCACAAACCTAAAAGCATTGGATTGGTCTTCCCACAAACCTAAAAGCATTGGATTGGTCTTCCCACAAACCTAAAAGCATTGGATTGGTCTTCCCACAAACCTAAAAGCATTGGATTGGTCTTCCCACAAACCTAAAAGCATTGGATTGGTATTCCCACAAATCTAAAAGCATTGGATTGGTCTTCCCACAAACCTAAAAGCATTGGATTGTTCTTCCCACAAACCTAAAAGCATTGGATTGGTCTTCCCACAAACCTAAAAACATTGGATTGGTCTTCCCACAAACCTAAAAGCATTGGATTGGTCTTCCCACAAACCTAAAAGCATTGGATTGGTCTTCCCACAAACCTAAAAACATTGGATTGGTCTTCCCACAAACCTAAAAGCATTGGATTGATCTTCCCACAAACCTAAAAGCATTGGATTGGTCTTCCCACAAACCTAAAAGCATTGGATTGGTCTTCCCACAAACCTAAAAGCATTGGATTGGTCTTCCCACAAACCTAAAAGCATTGGGATTGGTCTTCCCACAAACCTAAAACATTGGATTGGTCTTCCCACAAACCTAAAACATTGGATTGGTCTTCCCACAAACCTAAAAGCATTGGATTGGTCTTCCCACAAACCTAAAAGCATTGGATTGGTCTTCCCACAAACCTAAAAGCATTGGATTGGTCTTCCCACAAACCTAAAAGCATTGGATTGGTCTTCCCACAAACCTAAAAGCATTGGATTGGTCTTCCCACAAACCTAAAAGCATTGGATTGGTCTTCCCACAAACCTAAAAGCATTGGATTGGTCTTCCCACAAACCTAAAAGCATTGGGGGTTTCCACCCTATTGTTATACCAGTCAGTCAGTCAAGAGAAGTGAACAAGTACACACTTGGAGAGAAAAAAATATATATTATTGGGACACAACAACAAATCTGCCCGTGCTTGGAGGGAGACTGTGCTACTAGTAGCTACTCAACAGTACAAAACCTCCTGTCCATCTGTTTATTTCTTCTCATTCTCTGTAGGATCCTTCTCAAATCAAATCAAATGTTATTGGTCACATGGTTAGCAGGTGTTAATGCGAGTGTAGCGAAATGCTTGTGCTTCTAGTTCTGACCGTGCAGTAATATCTAACAAGTAATCTACCAATTCCACAACAACTAGCTAATACACACAAGTGTAAAGGAATGATTAAGAATATGTACATATAAATATATGGATGAGTGATGGCCGAACGGCATAGGCAAGATGTAGTAGATGGTATAGAGTACAGTATATACATATGAGATGAGTAATGCAGGGTATGAAAACATTATATAAAGCTGCATTGTTTAAGGTGGCTAGTGATACATTACATCAGGATGGCAAGATGCAGTAGATGGTATAGAGTACAGTATATACATATATGAGATGAGTATTGTAGGGTATGTAAACATTATATAAAGTGGCATTGTTTAAAGTGGCTAGTGATACATTTATTACATCCAGATGTTAATTATAAAAGTGGCTAGTGATACATTACATCAGGATGGCAAGATGCAGTAGATGGTATAGAGTACAGTATATACATATATGAGATGAGTATTGTAGGGTATGTAAACATTATATAAAGCAGCATTGTTTAAGGTGGCTAGTGATACATTACATCAGGATGGCAAGATGCAGATGGTATAGAGGACAGTATATATATATATATGTCTAATCTAATCCTATTCCCTTTACAGTGAACTAGTCTTTCAGCCCTGGTTGCTCTGTAGGTTCCACCTAATGGGTTCCACACTTCAGTCAGATTTGGCAAGCAAACGTTTGCTTGCCAAGAGTACTTAGCACTTCTAAACAGTCTCTCTCTTTTCTGTTGACACTGCACATATTGTGAAGCCGTCAGCCTTGTTAAAATACTCCAAACCAGAAGGTGGCAGTAGTGTTTCGTTCCTGAAGACTGGTTTGGCAACGCTAGTCCCTGTGTATTTTGCTTTGTAGAGGTATTCAATGTTTGCTAACTAGCTAGCTGCGCTAATGTTGCTATTGTTGTAGAATGCCCATGTTGCTACTTGCCAGATGGCCGGCTAGCAAGAATACAATTTATTTTAAATTAAATTTACTCTCCATAATCCCATACTGCCAGTGCCAGCCCTTAGCCAATTGTTTTAGCTAGCTAGTTATAGCTAGAACAAAATATTTGTTTTCCCTTTTTGTTGTCACTCCTGTCGGCTCCCCCACGTGGAGGTTCGTGCTCTCCGATTGGCTCTAAGTCAAGTTGTCGGCCACTGAGGAGCCAGTAGAAACGGCAGGCTCGTCGGTACGCAGCGGGTACGTCTTTTGTTCTAGCAAGAGAAGGAACATCCTCCTACTGTGATAAGTATCTATCGGCAGTCTATCGCCAGTCTATCGCCAGTCTATCTGCAGTCTATCGGCAGTCTATCTGCAGTCTATCGCCAGTCTATCTGCAGTCTATCGCCAGTCTATCTGCAGTCTATCGCCAGTCTATCGCCAGTCTATCGCCAGTCTATCGCCAGTCTATCTGCAGTCTATCGCCAGTCTATCGCCAGTCTATTGTTGCCAGTCTATTGGCAGTCTATTGTTGCCAGTCTATCGCCAGTCTATCGCCAGTCTATCGCCAGTCTATTGTTGCCAGTCTATCGCCAGTCTATCGCCAGTCTATCTGCAGTCTATCGCCAGTCTATCGCCAGCCTATCGCCAGTCTATTGCCAGTCTATCGCCAGTCTATCGCCAGTCTATCGCCAGTCTATTGCCAGTCTATCGCCAGTCTATTGTTGCCAGTCTATCGCCAGTCTATCGCCAGTCAATTGTTGCCAGTCTATCGCCAGTCTATCGCCAGTCTATCGCCAGTCTATCGCCAGTCTATTGCCAGTCTATCGCCAGTCTATTGTTGCCAGTTTCTCTGCAGTCTATCGCCAGTCTATTGTTGCCAGTTTCTCTGCAGTCTATCGCCAGTCTATCTGCAGTCTATCGCCAGTCTATTGCCAGTCTATCGCCAGTCTATCGCCAGTCTATCGCCAGTCTACTGCCAGTCTATCGCCAGTCTATCGCCAGTCTATTGTCAGTCAGATTATCTGAGTGTTTCATGCCTAATGATTGTTTCCTATCCACTGTGCCTCTGCATTGCTTGCTCTTTGGGGTTCAGGCCAGGTATCTGTAAAACACTTTGTGACAACTAGCATAAAAAATAAATTAAAAAAAGGTCTTTATAAAATACATTTGATTGAATTCTATTGATTGGATAGGGATCCTCAAGAGGACAACTCAGTACGACACAACATGGGCTAGCTAGGCTATTTTTAAAATGACAAAAGTGTGCTGGGTCTGCTAGCTTGCTCTATAGCCCTCAAAGACAATTCAGATCAGGTTACAGACTCTGTCCGGCTAAATATAGGTCTCTAGGTCTAGGATATCGCACGGCGCAGACTGACTGACGGAAAAGACTGTGTTACAGTACCACAGGGCCACAGTACCACAGGGCCACAGGGCTACAGGGCCACAGGGCTACAGGGCTACAGGGCCACAGGGCCACAGGGCCACAGTACCACAGTACCACAGGGCCACAGTCCCACAGGGCCACAGGGCTACAGTACCACAGGGCCACAGGGCCACAGGGCCACAGTACCACAGGGCCACAGGGCTACAGGGCCACAGGGCCACAGGGCTACAGGGCCACAGGGCTACAGGGCCACAGGGCTACAGGGCCACAGAGCCACAGGGCCACAGTACCACAGGGCCACAGGGCTACAGGGCCACAGGGCCACAGGGCTACAGGACCACAGGGCCACAGTACCACAGGGCCACAGTACCACAGTACCACAGGGCCACAGCGCAGCCGCCTGCTATCACACCATATTTAACAACGTCTCCTTTTTCAGGCTCAAAACGGAGAAAACTGAGTGGGCCTGGGGAGGGAGACACCGATGCACTTGACTAGCCACAGGGTGTGTGTCCCAAATCACACCACATTTACTATAGTGCTGTGCACTACTTTGTTATTACTACATAATACCGATGTTACTACAACATTACACCTGTATTATAACCCTGCCAGTCAACACTAGTTAGTAGTTAACATTACACCTGTATTATAACCCTGCCAGTCAACACTAGTTAACATTACACCTGTATTATAACCCTGCCAGTCAACACTAGTTAACATTACACCTGTATTATAACCCTGCCAGTCAACACTAGTTAGTAGATATTTACAGTGCTGGTTTATTCACTGTGTATTTATTCCTTGTGTCACTATTTTTATCATTATCTTTAACTTTGCATTGTTGGAAAAGGACTTGTAATGAAGCATTAGTCTACACCTGTTGTTTACGAAGCATGTGACATTACATTTGTGACTGTCTTATTCTGGTTGGTAAGACGCATGCATATCACTGAGGCCATAACGAATGAAAGGAAGTGTGACCCTGCTGGTCATTTATGAACATTTGAACATCTTGGCCATGTTCTGTTATAATCTCCACCCTGCACAGCTAGAAGAGGACTGGCCACCCCCTCATAGCCTGGTTCCTCTCTAGGTTTCTTCCTTGGTTTTGGCCTTTCTAGGGAGTTTTTCCTAGCCACCGTGCTTCTACACCTGCATTACTTGCTGTTTGGGGGTTTTAGGCTGGGTTTCTGTACAGCACTTTGAGATATCAGCTGATGTAAGAAGGGCTTTATAAATAAATTTGATTTGGTAGAAAAGTATTGGTTGAGAACTTGAAATCTCCGATCCCTGTCTGATGGGGAAAACGTTGTGGAGGAGTTTGGTGCAATGCATTGTTCACCATATCGCATATCTTCAAGACCTCAGGCAGTCACTTCTTGCATGAACACACCAAGACATTCGTGAAGAGGGCACGACAACACTTTTCCCCCCTCAGGAGACTGAAAAGATTTGGCAATGGGTCCTCAGATCCTCAAAAGGTTCTACAGCTGCACCATCGTGATCGATTGCATCATCGCCTGGTACGGCAACTGCTCGTAGTACAAATGGCCCAGTACATCACTGGGGCCAAGGTTCCTGCCATCCAGGGCCTATATACTAGGCGGTGTCAGAGGAAGGCTCCAAAAAATTGTCAAAGACCCCAGTCACCCAGGTGTTAGACTGTTCTCTCTGCTACTGCACGGAGCATCAAGTCTAGGACCAAAAGGCTCCTTAAAAGCTTCTTCCCCCAATCCATAAGACTGCTGAACAATTAATCAAATGGTCACCTGGACTATTTACATTGACCCCCTTTGTTTTTACACTGCTGCTACTCACTGTTTATTATCTATGTATAGTCACTTTACCTCAACTAACCTGTACCCTGGACATTGACTCTGTACCGGTACTCCCTGTATATAGCCTCATTACTAACCTGTACCCTGGACATTGACTCTGTACCGGTACTCCCTGTATATAGCCTCATTACTAATCTGTACCCCAGACATTGACTCTGTACTGTTACCCCCATATATAGCCTCATTACTAACCTGTACCCTGGACATTGACTCTGTACCGGTACTCCCTGTATATAGCCTCATTACTAACCTGTACCCCAGACATTGACTCTGTACTGTTACCCCCATATATAGCCTCATTACTAACCTGTCCCCCCTGTATATAGCCTCATTACTAACCTGTACCCTGGACATTGACTCTGTACCGGTACCCCTGTATATAGCCTCATTACTAACCTGTACCCCGGACATTGACTCTGTACTGTTACCCCCGTATATAGCCTCATTACTAACCTGTACCCCGTGTATATAGCCTCATTATTAACCTGTACCCCCTGTATATAGCCTCATTACTAACCTGTACCCCTGTATATAGCCTCATTACTAACCTGTACCCCGGACATTGACTCTGTACAGGTACCCCTGTATATAGCCTCATTACTAACCACACATTGACTCTGTACCGGTACCCCCTGTATATAGCCTCATTACTAACCTGTACCCTATGTATATAGCCTCATTACTAACTTGTACCCCCTGTATATAGCCTCATTACTAACCTCATTACTAACCTCATTACTAACCTAACCTGTACATAGCCTCGTTATTGTTATGTAATTGTATTGTGTTACTTTTTGATTGATTTAATTTTTTTTTTTACTTTTGTTTATTTAGTGAATATTTATTAACTCTTATTTATAGAACTGCACTGTTGGTTAAGGGCTTGTAAGTAAGCATTTCATGGTAAAGGTCTACACTTGTTGTGACAATTACCATTTGCTCTAGTCTAGAGGACTGAAATGAACAAATCTTCTTGAGAACCAGACATAACCAGATCCTCTTGTAGGTCCTACATGGAAATACTGTCCACCTTGTCCAAGTTGACTACATAGTAACTGAAGTTATATGTAGCCAGGCTGAGAGGGGGAAAGGTATACCGTATAGTGTAGACATGCATGGACCTGGCCAAGTTGCAAGTAGTTAGCTAACGTTAGCTAGCCTACTGCGATTGTTTTTAGCTAGCTAACGTTAGCTAACTACTTTTCACAACTGATAGTCACATTGGGGCAAGTTAGCTGTATAAATATATTTACCCGATATACATACATTAACTATCTACCTAACGTTAGGTAATTTATATGTTATAGACTTAAAAGTGTAATGCTCGTTTGATAATCACGCAGACTACTTGTAGCTAACTGAGTAGCTAACGTTAGCTAGCTTAATAGTTTTCTTTCTTGCTAAAGTCGTACATCTGTCTAGGAATGTAACGTTAGCTAGCTAACCGTTGTCCGGTTTAATAAAAAAAATATGAATCCATGAAAACGCGTACATAAACATATGATAGTTATATATAGTTAACTATGTCTGGGTAGAGTTATATTAATATATTATGGACGTGGGCCTGATGTCAACCTGAATGTTAACAGTCACTGCGTGTGGTGTGCTACAGCTAGCCAGTTAGCATTAGCAAGCTGCCGTTACCGTGTGATGTGCTACAGCTAGCCAGTTAGCATTAGCAAGCTGCCGTTACCGTGTGGTGTGCTACAGCTAGCCAGTTAGCATTAGCAAGCTGCCGTTACCGTGTGGTGTGCTACAGCTAGCCAGTTAGCATTAGCAAGCTGCCGTAACCGTGTGGTGTGCTACAGCTAGCCAGTTAGCATTAGCAAGCTGCCGTTACCGTGTGGTGTGCTACAGCTAGCCAGTTAGCATTAGCAAGCTGCCGTTACCGTGTGGTGTGCTACAGCTAGCCAGTTAGCATTAGCAAGCTGCCGTTACCGTGTGGTGTGCTACAGCTAGCCAGTTAGCATTAGCAAGCTGCCCGTTACCGTGTGGTGTGCTACAGCTAGCCAGTTAGCATTAGCAAGCTGCCGTTACCGTGTGGTGTGCTACAGCTAGCCAGTTAGCATTAGCAAGCTGCCCGTTACCGTGAGTCCCGGTGACAACAGACACACACACAACAACAACACACACATCTGCACGTCAATCCATTTCTATGGACCGGGTTCGTAACTAGCTTTACTAGCTAATTTGAGTTACGTGTTATTGCTTTTGGGAATATATCATTGTCGAGCGTTTAACAAAACGTAACAACAACAACAACAAAAAATGACTGCTTTTTGTAGTAATGTCATGATATCGTTGAAGAGGACATGTCGTCTTCCTACCCCATTTTCGTTGGTATCTGAGGAAGGCCGATGTGGTGTCAAGAGTGACGGACAACCGACATTCCCCCGAAGAGGCTGCAACCGTTTGCTCCTTCTCTGTTAGCACTGCGCAAGGTCCTACCGGGTTTATTAACAACCGTGCCGGGGCTGCTGTAATTTCAGGATGGATCGGTAACGGTGATAAAACCATACGAGGTTTTCACGTTTCAGTTTAAAGGTTCAAAACAGAGGACGCGTCCTCGAACAAACGGTAGATCATGACACCAGTATCGGCGCTGTGGAAAAGACAGGACGTTGCATTTGAGTCCATAGCATTCACACACACACACACACACACACACACACACACACACACACACACACACACACACACACACACACACACATTACCAGCCACTGAGTGAGTGATGTGGCCACTCAGCACAGACATCCGTATAAAGCTGATCACCTAAATGAAACTGATTGAGATATTCAAACACACCTTAAAATCTTTTTTAACATGTTTTATTGTTATTGGTATTCTAATTATTACTAAGTAGGAAACCCAGGTAATTTTAGGTTTCACAATTGAATGTCATATAGCATAATAGTCTAATAATTATATTCATACTCATATTTATATAGTAATATGATTGTTATAACTACACATTATATTTGCTATTGTTTTGTTGATTATATTGTTGTTGTTGTTGTCATTCCTATTGTTGTACTAGTTTTACTGTTTGTGTGTGGATGTTCATGTCGATGCTATCTGGTTCCTCTCTACCCAGTACAGCCAGTAGAGGACTGGCCAACCCACATAGCCTGGTTCCTCTCTACCCAGTACAGCCAGTAGAGGACTGGCCACCCCTCATAGCCTGGTTCCTCTCTACCCAGTACAGCCAGAAGAGGACTGGCCAACCCACATAGCCTGGTTCCTCTCTACCCAGTACAGCCAGAAGAGGACTGGCCAACCCACATAGCCTGGTTCCTCTCTACCCAGTACAGCCAGAAGAGGACTGGCCAACCCACATAGCCTGGTTCCTCTCTACCCAGAAGAGGACTGGCCAACCCTCATAGCCTGGTTCCTCTCTAGGTTTCTTCCTTGATTTTGGCCTTTCTAGGGAGTTTTTCCTAGCCACAATGCTTCTACACCTGCATTGCTTGCTGTTTGGGGGTTTTAGGCTGGGTTTCTGTACAGCACTTTGAGATATCAGCTGATGTAAGAAGGGCTATATAAATACATTTGATTTGATTTGATGAAGGACAAACAGCGTCTTCCCACCTAAATGAATAGTGCCATATTAGTAGTATAATGTGGTGTAACTAAAGGAGGTTGGTGGCATCTTAATAGGTGGAGGAAGGGCTCATGGAAAAGGCTGGAGCGGAGTAGTGTGGAATGGTATCAAATACATCAAACATTATGTGACCCATAATGGCACAGAGTTTGGTAGTATCTATAACCTTATTTCTCAGGTGAGGACAGAGGACTCCCTCTTGTGGTATACAATACATAATAACCCTAACTCTATAGAATTATACCCCCTTAAAGCTGAATACATAGGATCAGAACCCTTAAAGTTGAATTCGTAGGATCAGAACCCTTAAAGTTTAATAAATAGGATCAGAACCCTTAAAGCTGAATACATAGGATCAGAACCCTTAAAGTTGAATTCGTAGGATCAGAACCCTTAAAGTTGAATTCGTAGGATCAGAACCCTTAAAGCTGAATACATAGGATCAGAACCCTTAAAGTTGAATTCGTAGGATCAGAACCCTTAAAGTTGAATTCGTAGGATCAGAACCCTTAAAGCTGAATACATAGGATCAGAACCCATAAAGCTGAATACATAGGATCAGAACCCTTAAAGTTTAATACATAGGATCAGAACCCTTAAAGTTTAATACATAGGATCAGAACCCTTAAAGCGTAAACAAATAGGATCAGAACCCTTAAAGTTTAATACATAGGATCAGAACCCTTAAAGTTGAATTCATAGGATCAGAACCCTTAAAGTTTAATACATAGGATCAGAACCCTTAAAGTTGAATTCATAGGATCAGAACCCTTAAAGCATAAAAATAGGATTAGAACCCTTAAAGCTTAATAAATAGGATCAGAACCCTTAAAGTTGAATTCATAGGATCAGAACCCTTAAAGCTGAATACATAGGATCAGAACCCTTAAAGTTGAATACATAGGATCAGAACCCTTAAAGCGTAAAAAATAGGACCAGAACCCTTAAAGTTTAATACATAGGATCAGAACCCTTAAAGTTGAATTCATAGGATCAGAACCCTTAAAGTTTAATACATAGGATCAGAACCCTTAAAGTTGAATTCATAGGATCAGAACCCTTAAAGCATAAAAATAGGATTAGAACCCTTAAAGTTTAATACATAGGATCAGAACCCTTAAAGTTGAATTCATAGGATCAGAACCCTTAAAGTTTAATACATAGGATCAGAACCCTTAAAGTTGAATACATAGGATCAGAACCCTTAAAGCGTAAAAAATAGGACCAGAACCCTTAAAGTTTAATACATAGGATCAGAACCCTTAAAGCTGAATACATAGGATCAGAACGCTTAAAGTTGAATAAATAGGATCAGAACCCTTAAAGTTTAATACATAGGATCAGAACCCTTAAAGCGTAAACAAATAGGATCAGAACCCTTAAAGTTTAATACATAGGATCAGAACCCTTAAAGTTTAATACATAGGATCAGAACCCTTAAAGCTGAATACATAGGATCAGAACTCTTAAAGTTGAATACATAGGATCAGAACGCTTAAAGTTGAATAAATAGGATCAGAACCCTTAAAGCTTAATAAATAGGATCAGAACCCTTAAAGTTTAAAAAATAGGATTAGAACCCTTAAAGCATAAAAAATAGGATTAGAACCCTTAAAGTTGAATAAATAGGATCAGAACCCTTAAAGCTGAATACATAGGATCAGAACCCTTAAAGCTGAATAAATAGGATTAAAACCCTTAAAGCTGAATACATAGGATCAGAGCAAAGACTCAATCATGGACTCTTACTGACAGTTGTGGCTGCTTCGCCTGATGTATTGTTGTCTCTACCTTCTTGCTCTTTGTGCTGTTGTCTGTGCCCAATAATGTCTGTACCATGTTTTGTGCTGCTACCATGTTGTGCTGATGCCATGTTGTGTTGTTAGCATGTTGTCATCATGTTGTTACTTCGAATACATAGGATCAGAACCCTTAAAGAGGAATACTGTGCATTCAGAAAGTATTCAGACCCCTTGACTTTCTCCACATTTTGTATTAAAAACAAAAAACAGAAAAACCTTATTTACATAAGTATTCAGACCCTTTGCTATGAGACTCGAAATTGAGCTCAGGTGCATCCTGTTTCCATTGATCATCCTTGAGATGTTTCTACAACTTAATTGGAGTCCACCTGTGGTAAATTAAATTGATTGTACTTGATTTGGAAAGGCACACCTGTCTATATAAGGTCCCACAATTGACAGTGCATGTCAGAGCAAAATCCAAGCCATCAGGTCGAAGGAATTATCCGTAGAGCTCAGAGACAGGATTATGTCGAGGCACAGCTCTGGGGAAGGGTACCAAAACATTTCTGCAGCATTGAAGGTCCCCAATCACACAGTGGCCATCATTCTGAAATGGAAGAAGTTTGGAACCACCAAGACTCTTCCTAGAGCTGGCTGCCTGGCCATACTGAGCAATCGGGGGAGAAGGGCCTTGGTCAGGGAGGTGACTAAGAACCCGATGGTCACTCTGACAGAGCTCCAGAGTTCCTCTGTGGAGATGGGAGAACCTTCCAGAAGAACAACCATCTCTGCAGCACTCCACCAATTAGGCCTTTATGGTAGAGTGGCCACATGGAAACCACTCCTCAGTAAACGATATGACAGCCTGCTTGGAGTTTTCCAAAAGGCACCTAAAGGACTCTCAGAACATGAAAAAATTGATTCTCTGGTCTGATGAAAACAATATTGAACTCTTGGGCCTGAATGCCAAGCATCACATTTGGAGGAAACCTGGCACCATCCCTACAGTGAAGCATGGTGGTGGCAGCATCATACTGTGGGTATGTTTTTCAGCGGCAGGGACTGGGAGACTAGTCAGGATCGAGGGAAAGATGAACGGAGCAAATTACAGAGAGATCCTTGATGAAAACCTGCTCCAGGGCGCTCAGGACCTCAGACTGGGGCGAAGGCTCACCTTCCAACAGGACAACGACCCTAAGCACACATCCAAGACAATGCAGGAGTGTGAATGTCTCTGAATGTCTTTGAGTGTCCCAGCCAGAGACCAGACTTGAACCCGATTGAACATCTCTGGAGTGACCTGAAAATAGCTGTGCAGCAACGCTCCCCATCCAACCTGACAGAGCTTAAGAGGATCTGCAGAGAAGAATGGGTGAAACTCCCCAAATTCAGGTGTGCCAAGCTTGAAGTGTCATACCCAAGAAGACTCAAGGCTCTAATCACTGCCAAAGGTGCTTCAACGAAGTACCGAGTATAGGGTCTGAATACTTATTCAGAAGTTTACATACACTTAGGTTGGAATCATTAAAACTAGTTTTTCAACCATTCCACAAATTTCTTGATAACAAACTATAGTTTTGGCAAGTCGGTTAGGACATCTACTTTGTGCATGACACAAGTCATTTTTCCAACAATTGTTTACAGACAAATTATTTCACGTATAATTCATTGTATCACAATTCCAATGTGTCAGAAGTTTACATACACTAAGTTAACACTAAACAGCTTGGAAAATTCCAGAAGACGATTTCATGGCTTTAGAAGCTTCTGATAGGCTAATTGACATCATTTGAGTCAATTGGAGGTGTACCTGTGGATGTATTTCAAGGCCTACCATCAAACTCAGTGCCTCTTTGCTTGACATCATGGGAAAATCAAAAGAAATCATCCAAGACCACAGAAAAAAATTGTAGACCTCCACAAGTCTGGTTCATCCTTGGGAGCAATTTCCAAACGCCTGAAAGTACCACGTTCATCTGTACAAACAATAGTACGCAAGTAGAAACACCATGGGACCACGCAGCCGTCATACCGCTCAGGAAGGAGACGTGCTCTGTCTCCTAGAGATGAACGTACTTTGGTGCAAAAAGTGCAAATCAATTCCAGAACAACAGCAAAGGACCTTGTGAAGATGCTGGAGGAAACAGGTAAAAAAGTATCTATATCCACAGTAAAACGAGTCCTATATCGACATAACCTGAAAGGCCGCTCAGCAAGGAAGAAGCCACTGCTCCAAAACCGCCATAAAAAGCCAGACTATGGTTTGCAACTGCACATGAGGACAAAGATCGTACTTTTTGGAGAAATGTCCTCTGGTCTGATGAAACAAAAATAGAACTGTTTGGCCATAATGACCATCGTCATGTTTGGAGGAAAAAGGGGGAGCTTGCAAGCCAAAGAACACCGTCCCAACCATGAAGCACGGTGGTGGCAGCATCATGTTGTGGGGGTGCTTTGCTGCAGGGGGGACTGGTGCACTTCACAAAATAGATTGCATCATGAGGCAGGAAAATTACGTGGATATATTGAAGTAACATCTCAAGACATCAGTCAGGAAGTTAAAGCTTGGTCGCAAATGGGGTTTACAAATGGACAATGACCCCAAGCATACTTCCAAAGTTGTAGCAAAATGGCTTAAGGACAACAAAGTCAAGGTATTGGAGTGGCCATCACAAAGCCCTGACCTCAATTCTATAGAACATTTGTGGGCAGAACTGAAAAAGTGTGTGCCAGCAAGGAGGCCTACAAACCTGACTCAGTTACACCAGCTCTGTCAACTTATTGTGGGAAGCTTGTGGAAGGCTACCAAAAACGTTTGACCCAAGTTAAACAATTTAAAGGCAATGCTACCAAATACTAATTGAGTGCATGTAAACTTCTGACCCACTGGGAATGTGATGAAAGAAATAAAAGCTGAAATAAATCATTCTCTCTACTATTATTCTGACATTTCACATTCTTAAAATAAAGTGGGGATCCT
>NC_042969.1:88686918-88725041 GCF_901001165.1 Salmo trutta | reverse complement strand
ACTACAGATATGACACTACAGATAAAGATATAGACACTACAGATATAGACACTACAGATACAGATATAGACACTACAGAT
This sequence comes from Salmo trutta, assembly GCF_901001165.1. Taxonomy (NCBI): domain Eukaryota; kingdom Metazoa; phylum Chordata; class Actinopteri; order Salmoniformes; family Salmonidae; genus Salmo; species Salmo trutta. The sequence goes on along the minus strand of NC_042969.1, from coordinate 88,724,961 downwards.
ACAAATATAGACACTAAGATATAGACACTACAGATATAGACACTACAGATAGACACTACAGATACAGACACTACAGATATAGACACTACAGATACAGATATAGACACTTCAGATATAGACACTACAGATACAGATATAGACACTACAGATACAGATATAGATACTACAGATACAGATATAGACACTACAGATATAGACACTACAGATATAGACACTACAGATATAGACACTACAGATACAGACACTACAGATACAGACTCTACAGATACAGATATAGACACTACAGATATAGACACTACAGATACAGACACTACAGATACAGACACTACAGATACAGACACTACAGATACAGACACTACAGATACTGATACAGACACTACAGATATAGACACTACAGATACAGATATAGACACTACAGATATAGACACTACAGATATAGACACTACAGAAATAGACACTACAGATACAGATATAGACACTACAGATACAGACACTGCAGATACAGACACTACAGATATAGACACTACAGATACAGATATAGACACTACAGATATAGACACTACAGATATAGACACTAAAGATACAGACACTACAGATATAGACACTACAGATATAGACACTAAAGATATAGACACTAAAGATACAGACACTACAGATACAGACACTACAGATATAGACACTACAGATTTAGACACTACAGATATAGACACTAAAGATACAGACACTAAAGATACAGACACTACAGATACAGATATAGACACTACAGATACAGATATAGACACTACAGATATAGACTCTACAGATATAGACAGTACAGATATAGACACTACAGATATAGACGCTACAGATATAGACACTACAGATACAGATATAGACACTACAGATACAGACACTACAGATACAGACACTACAGATATAGACACTACAGATACAGATATAGACACTACAGATATAGACACTACAGATATAGACACTACAGATACAGACACTACAGATACAAATACAGACACTACAGATACAGATATAGACACTACAGATATAGACACTACAGATACAGATACAGACACTACAGATACAGACACTACAGATATAGACACTACAGATATAGACACTACAGATACACATATAGACACTAAAGATACAGATATAGACACTACAGATACAGATATAGACACTACAGATACAGATATAGACACTACAGATATAGATACTACAGATACCGACATTACAGATATAGATACTACAGATACAGACACTACAGATATAGACTCTACAGATATAGACACTACAGATATAGACACTACAGATGCAGACACTACAGATACAGACACACTGATATAGACACTACAGATATAGACACTACAGATACAGACACTACAGATATAGACACTTCAGATACAGATATAGACACTACAGATATAGACACTACAGATATAGACACTACAGATACAGATATAGACACTACAGATATAGACACTACAGATACAGATATAGACACTACAGATATAGACACTACAGATACAGATATAGACACTACAGATACAGATATAGACACTACAGATACAGATATAGACACTACAGATATAGACACTACAGATATAGACACTACAGATATAGACACCACAGATACAGATATAGACACTACAGATATAGACACTACAGATACCGATACTAGACCACTACATGATATAGACACTACAGATTACAGATATAGCGACACTACAGATACAAATATAGGACCTACAGATATAGACACCTACAGATATAGACACTACAGCTATAGACCCTACAGATACAGACCTACAGATATAGACAACTCACAGATACAGATATAGCACTCACTTCAGTAGAGACCACTACAGATACAGATATAGACACTACAGATACAGATATAGATACTACAGATACAGATATAGACACTACAGATATAGACACTACAGATATCAGACACTACAGATATAGAACACTACAGATAAGACACTACAGATTACAGACTCTACAGATCAGATATAGACACTACAGAAGAGACAACTACGATACAGACACTACAGATACAGACACTACAGATACAGACACTACAGTACAGACCATCTACAGCTATACTGATACAGACACTACAGATATAGACACTACAGATACAGATATAGACACTACAGATATAGACACTACAGAAATAGACACTACAGATACAGATATAGACACTACAGATATAGACACTACAGATATAGACACTACAGATACAGATATAGACACTACAGATATAGACACTACAGATATAGACACTAAAGATACAGACACTACAGATATAGACACTACAGATATAGACACTAAAGATATAGACACTAAAGATACAGACACTACAGATACAGACACTACAGATATAGACACTACAGATTTAGACACTACAGATATAGACACTAAAGATACAGACACTAAAGATACAGACACTACAGATACAGATATAGACACTACAGATACAGATATAGACACTACAGATATAGACTCTACAGATATAGACAGTACAGATATAGACACTACAGATATAGACGCTACAGATATAGACACTACAGATACAGATATAGACACTACAGATACAGACACTACAGATACAGACACTACAGATATAGACACTACAGATACAGATATAGACACTACAGATATAGACACTACAGATATAGACACTACAGATACAGACACTACAGATACAAATACAGACACTACAGATACAGATATAGACACTACAGATATAGACACTACAGATACAGATACAGACACTACAGATACAGACACTACAGATATAGACACTACAGATATAGACACTACAGATACACATATAGACACTAAAGATACAGATATAGACACTACAGATACAGATATAGAAACTACAGATACAGATATAGACACTACAGATATAGATACTACAGATACAGACACTACAGATATAGATACTACAGATACAGACACTACAGATATAGACACTACAGATATAGACACTACAGATGCAGACACTACAGATACAGACACTACTGATATAGACACTACAGATATAGACACTACAGATACAGACACTACAGATATAGACACTTCAGATACAGATATAGACACTACAGATATAGACACTACAGATATAGACACTACAGATACAGATATAGACACTACAGATACAGACACTACAGATATAGACATTACAGATATAGACACTACAGATACAGATACAGATATAGACACTACAGATATAGACACTACAGATACAGATATAGACACTACAGATACAGATATAGACACTACAGATATAGACACTACAGATATAGACACTAGATACAGACACTACAGATACAGATATAGACACCACAGATACAGATATAGACACTACAGATACAGACACTACAGATACAGACACTACAGATACAGACACTACAGATACAGACACTACAGATATAGACACTACAGATACAGCTACAGACACTACAGATACAGATATAGACACTACAGATATAGACACTACAGATACAGATATCGATACTACAGATATAGACACTACAGATATAGACACTACAGATACAGATATAGACACTACAGATATAGACACTACAGATACAGATACAGACACTACAGATACAGATATAGACACTACAGATATAGACACTACAGATACAGATATAGACACTACAGATATAGACACTACAGATACAGACACTACAGATACAGACACTACAGATACAGCTACAGACACTACAGATATAGACACTACAGATACAGATATAGACACTACAGATACAGACACTACAGATACAGATATAGACAATACAGATATAGACACTACAGATACAGACACTACAGATATCGACACTACAGATACAGATATAGACACTACAGATATAGACACTACAGATACAGATATAGACACTACAGATACAAATATAGACACTACAGATATAGACACTACAGATATAGACACTACAGATACAGACACTACAGATACAGACACTACAGATATAGACACTACAGATACAGATATAGACACTTCAGATATAGACACTACAGATACAGATATAGAGACTACAGATACAGATATAGACACTACAGATATAGACACTACAGATATAGACACTACAGATACAGACACTACAGATACAGACTCTACAGATACAGATATAGAGACACTACAGATATAGACACTACAGATACAGACACTACAGATACAGACACTACAGATACATACACTACAGATACAGACACTACAGATACTGATACAGACACTACAGATATAGACACTACAGATACAGATATAGACACTACAGATATAGACACTACAGATATAGACACTACAGAAATAGACACTACAGATACAGATATAGACACTACAGATACAGACACTGCAGATACAGACACTACAGATATAGACACTACAGATACAGATATAGACACTACAGATATAGACACTACAGATATAGACACTAAAGATACAGACACTACAGATATAGACACTACAGATATAGACACTAAAGATATAGACACTAAAGATATAGACACTACAGATACAGATATAGACACTACAGATTTAGACACTACAGATATAGACACTAAAGATACAGACACTAAAGATACAGACACTACAGATACAGATATAGACACTACAGATACAGATATAGACACTACAGATATAGACTCTACAGATATAGACAGTACAGATATAGACACTACAGATATAGACGCTACAGATATAGACACTACAGATACAGACACTACAGATACAGACACTACAGATATAGACACTACAGATACAGATATAGACACTACAGATATAGACACTACAGATATAGACACTACAGATACAGACACTACAGATACAAATACAGACACTACAGATACAGATATAGACACTACAGATATAGACACTACAGATACAGATACAGACACTACAGATACAGACACTACAGATATAGACACTACAGATATAGACACTACAGATACACATATAGACACTAAAGATACAGATATAGACACTACAGATACAGATATAGACACTACAGATACAGATATAGACACTACAGATATAGATACTACAGATACAGACACTACAGATATAGATACTACAGATACAGACACTACAGATATAGACTCTACAGATATAGACACTACAGATATAGACACTACAGATGCAGACACTACAGATACAGACACTACTGATATAGACACTACAGATATAGACACTACAGATACAGACACTACAGATATAGACACTTCAGATACAGATATAGACACTACAGATATAGACACTACAGATATAGACACTACAGATAAAAATATAGACACTACAGATACAGACACTACAGATATAGACATTACAGATATAGACACTACAGATACAGATACAGATATAGACACTACAGATATAGACACTACAGATACAGATATAGACACTACAGATACAGATATAGACACTACAGATATAGACACTACAGATATAGACACTAGATACAGACACTACAGATACAGATATAGACACCACAGATACAGATATAGACACTACAGATACAGACACTACAGATACAGACACTACAGATACAGACACTACAGATACAGACACTACAGATATAGACACTACAGATACAGCTACAGACACTACAGATACAGATATAGACACTACAGATATAGACACTACAGATACAGATATCGATACTACAGATATAGACACTACAGATATAGACACTACAGATACAGATATAGACACTACAGATATAGACACTACAGATACAGATACAGACACTACAGATACAGATATAGACACTACAGATACAGATATAGACACTACAGATACAGATATAGACACTACAGATATAGACACTACAGATACAGACACTACAGATACAGACACTACAGATACAGCTACAGACACTACAGATATAGACACTACAGATACAGATATAGACACTACAGATACAGACACTACAGATACAGATATAGACACTACAGATATAGACACTACAGATACAGATACAGACACTACAGATATAGACACTACAGATACAGATATAGACACTACAGATATAGACACTACAGATACAGATATAGACACTACAGATATAGACACTACAGATACAGACACTACAGATATAGACACTACAGATACAGACACTACAGATACAGACACTACAGATACAGCTACAGACACTACAGATATAGACACTACAGATACAGATATAGACACTACAGATACAGACACAATAGATACAGATATAGACACTACAGATACAGACACTACAGATACAGACACTACAGATACAGATATAGACACTACAGATATAGACACTACAGATACAGACACTACAGATATCGACACTACAGATACAGATATAGACACTACAGATACAGATATAGACACTACAGATACAGATATAGACACTGCAGATACAGATATAGACACTACAGATAAAGATATTGACACTACAGATACAGATATAGACACTACAGATACAGACACTACAGATACAGACACTACAGATATAGACACTACAGATATAGACACTACAGATACAGATATAGACACTACAGATACAGATATAGAGACTACAGATACAGGTATAGACACTACAGATATAGACACTACAGATACAGATATAGACACTACAGATACAGATATAGACACTACAGATACAGACACTAAAGATACAGATATAGACACTACAGATACAGACACTACAGATACAGATATAGACACTACAGATACAGATACAGACACTACAGATACAGACACTACAGATATAGACACTACATATACAGATATAGACACTACAGATACAGATACAGACACTACAGATATAGACACTACAGATACAGACACTACAGATATAGATACTACAGATACTGACACTACAGATACAGATATAGACACTTAAGATACTGACACTACAGATATAGACACTACAGATATAGACACTACAGATACAGACACTACAGATATAGACACTACAGATACAGACACTACAGATACAGATATAGACACTACAGATATTGACACTACAGATACAGATACAGACACTACAGATATAGACACTACAGATACAGACACTACAGATACAGATATAGACACTACAGATACAGATACAGACACTACAGATACAGATATAGACACTACAGATATAGACACTACAGATAGAGATATAGACTCTACAGATATAGACACTACAGATACAGATATAGACACTACAGATACAGATATAGACACTACAGATATAGACACTACAGATAGAGATATAGACACTACAGATATAGACACTACAGATACAGATATAGACACTACAGATACAGATAGAGACACTACAGATATAGACACTACAGATACAGATATAGACATTACAGATATAGATACTACAGATATAGACACTACAGATACAGATACTACAGATATAGACACTACAGATACAGATATAGACACTACAGATACAGATATAGACACTACAGATATAGACACTACAGATATAGACACTACAGATTTAGACACTACAGATACCGATATAGACACTACAGATACAGATATAGACACTACAGATGAAGATATAGACACTACATATATAGACACTACAGATATAGACACTACAGATACAGATATAGACACTATAGATATAGACACTACAGATACAGATATAGACACTACAGATACAGATATAGACACTACAGATATAGACACTACAGATATAGACACTACAGATACAGACACTACAGATACAGATACAGACACTACAGATACAGATATAGACACTACAGATATAGACACTACAGATATAGACACTACAGATACAGATATAGACACTATAGATACAGACACTACAGATACAGACACTACAGATATAGACACTACAGATACAGACACTACAGATACAGACACTACAGATACAGACACGACAGATACAGACACTACAGATATAGACACTACAGATACAGACACTACAGATACAGACACTACAGATATAGACACTACAGATATAGACACTACAGATACAGATATAGACACTACAGATATAGACACTACAGATATAGACACTACAGATACAGATATAGACACTACAGATACAGATATAGACACTACAGATATAGACACTACAGATACAGATACAGACACCACAGATATAGACACTACAGATACAGACACTACAGATACAGATATAGACACTACAGATATAGACACTACAGATACAGATACAGACACTACAGATATAGACACTACAGATATAGACACTACAGATACAGACACTACAGATACATATATAGACACTACAGATATAGACACTACAGATACAGATACAGACACTACAGATATAGACACTACAGATACAGATATAGACACTACAGATACAGATATAGACACTACAGATATAGACACTACAGATATACACACTACAGATATAGACACTACAGATACAGATATAGACACTACAGATACAGATATAGACACTACAGATATAGATACTACAGATACAGATATAGACACTACAGATACAGATATAGACACTACAGATACAGATATAGACACTACAGATATAGATACTACAGATACAGATATAGACACTACAGATATAGACACTACAGATATAGACACTACAGATACAGATATAGACACTACAGATATAGACACTACAGATACAGATATAGACACTACAGATATAGACACTACAGATACAAATATAGACACTACAGATATAGACACTACAGATATAGACACTACAGATACAGACACTACAGATATAGACACTACAGATACAGACACTACAAATATAGACACTACAGATATAGACACTACAGATACAGATATAGACACTACAGATACAGATACTACAGATATAGACACTACAGACACAGATACAGATACTACAGATATAGACACTACAGATACAGATATAGACACTACAGATACAGATATAGACACTACAGATATAGACACTACAGATATACACACTACAGATATAGACACTACAGATACAGATATAGACACTACAGATACAGATATAGACACTACAGATACAGATATAGACACTTCAGATATAGACACTACAGATATAGACACTACAGATACAGATATAGACACTACAGATATAGACACTACAGATACAGATATAGACACTACAGATACAGATATAGACACTACAGATACAGATATAGACACTACAGATACAGATATAGACACCACAGATATAGACACTACAGATACAGACACTACAGATACAGATATAGACACTACAGATATAGACACTACAGATACAGATACAGACACTACAGATATAGACACTACAGATATAGACACTACAGATACAGACACTACAGATACATATATAGACACTACAGATATAGACACTACAGATACAGATACAGACACTTCAGATATAGAAACTACAGATACAGATATAGACACTACAGATACAGATATAGATACTACAGTTATAGACACTACAGATAAACACACTACAGATATAGACACTACAGATACAGATATAGACACTACAGATACAGATATAGACACTACAGATATAGATACTACAGATACAGATATAGACACTACAGATACAGATATAGATACTACAGATACAGATATAGACACTACAGATATAGACACTACAGATATAGACACTACAGATACAGATATAGACACTACAGATATAGACACTACAGATACAGATATAGACACTACAGATATAGACACTACAGATACAGATATAGACACTACAGATACAAATATAGACACTACAGATATAGACACTACAGATATAGACACTACAGATACAGACACTACAGATATAGACACTACAGATACAGACACTACAAATATAGACACTACAGATATAGACACTACAGATACAGATATAGACACTACAGATACAGATACTACAGATATAGACACTACAGACACAGATACAGATACTACAGATATAGACACTACAGATACAGATATAGACACTACAGATACAGATATAGACACTACAGATATAGACACTACAGATATACACACTACAGATATAGACACTACAGATACAGATATAGACACTACAGATACAGATATAGACACTACAGATACAGATATAGACACTTCATATATAGACACTACAGATATAGACACTACAGATACAGATATAGACACTACAGATATAGACACTACAGATACAGATATAGACACTACAGATATAGACACTACAGATACAGATATAGACACTACAGATACAGATATAGACACTACAGATACAGATATAGACACTACAGATATAGACACTACAGATACAGATATAGACACTACAGATATAGACACTACAGATACAGATATAGACACTACAGATATAGACACTACAGATACAGATATAGACACTACAGATATAGACACTACAGATACAGATATAGACACTACAGATACAAATATAGACACTACAGATATAGACACTACAGATATAGACACTACAGATATAGACACTACAGATACAGACACTACAGATATAGACACTACAGATACAGATATAGACACTTCAGATATAGACACTACAGATACAGATATAGACACTACAGATACAGATATAGATACTACAGATACAGATATAGACACTACAGATATAGACACTACAGATATAGACACTACAGATATAGACACTACAGATACAGATACAGACACTACAGATACAGACACTACAGATACAGACTCTACAGATACAGATATAGACACTACAGATATAGACACTTCAGATTTAGACACTACAGATATAGACACTACAGATATAGACACTACAGATATAGACACTACAGATATAGACACTACAGATACAGACACTACAGATACAGACACTACAGATACAGACTCTACAGATACAGATATAGACACTACAGATATAGACACTTCAGATTTAGACACTACAGATATAGACACTACAGATATAGACACTACAGATATAGACACTACAGATATAGACACTACAGATTTAGACACTACAGATATAGACTCTACAGATACAGATATAGACACTACAGATATAGACACTACAGATATAGACCCTACAGATATAGACACTACAGATACAGACACTACAGATACAGACTCTACAGATACAGATATAGACACTACAGATATAGACACTACAGATTTAGACACTACAGATATAGACACTACAGATATAGACACTACAGATATAGACACTACAGATACAGACACTACAGATACAGACACTACAGATACAGACACTAACGACCCTACATGCAAACTACTTTGGAAATGCCCATGTGTGTGCGTGTGTGTTAGGTTTGGTGTTTGTTCACGTGTTGACCACTAGATGGCACCGTAACCATTCTGTTGAATTGTAGAATTGTTAAACTTCTCCCCGCTGTAGTTGAATATTTCATGTCTACCAGAGGATCTCAAACCTTCACACTCTAAGTCTGGCTTTATCACATTATCATTATTCATAAATACAGTTACAAAGAAATTATATATCCTGAGTTCATTTCTGTACCATGTATACAAAAGGTAGTCTGTAATGTCTTGGTTAATGAGTTACAGATGGGTAATTTAACTTAAAATAAGCAGTTTGTTTAAGACAATAAATTAGCAGTAACGTGCTACTGTCATAAAATTGCGGTTGTTGATTGTTGTTTGTTGTTTGTTGATTGTTGTTTGTTTTGTGTGAGATGGGTGATTAAGGAATGCCGGTAAAGTTGTATAGCTTCATGATGAGTTCTCTCTCTCTCTCTTTTGACTTAAAAACATGAACCCTTTACCCTCATGGGACATGGCCTATATGGATTTTATATATTTATATTATATATATATTATATATATGGATGTTTCTTATGGATTGGGCTAAATTGAAATGTTTCTTACAGGAGAAATATGAAATGCGTAACCATGGTAGCAATTGAAAGGGAACAGTTTGGAGATTATGGGAAAATTATTAGACCAAAGGACACAACAGTTAACCTGACGCAAGACTAAATCCAAACATCACACAGTCGATTTGATGTGTTTTCTTTTTACATTTACTGTACTTTTCGCCTCAGTTTTGTTGATAACAACAACAACAAAAAAATCTGAAAAATACTCTGGATACATTCAGTAACACGATAATAATATTCCTGGACAAATGTGTTGTAGGTGCAACGTAAGGCAAAACCAAATGACACGGGTTTGAGAACATATCTGGAGTCTCCAAAGTGTGCTCAGTTCCTAAGCAATTTCACTGCACTGCTATGATTAAAAAACACCTTCAGCTATAAGGTACTTTTTATGAGCTCTCTTAGCTGTTGACGAACTAAGGCAAGCACCACACTTGTTGTTTTAAAAACAAACCTGCATCCCTCCAATCACACAATTTCTGTTGTTGTTTACACAATCCTAAAACGGTGCTCGAGCTGTCAGTAAAAACCTACAGTATACAGCGCTGTGAAGCCAAATCTAACATCATGTATAGCATGTTACAGTATACAGCGCTGTGAATCTGGCATCATGTATAGCATGTTACAGTATACAGCGCTGTGAATCTGGCATCATGTATATCATGTTACAGTACACAGCGCTGTGAAGCCGAATCTGGCATCATGTATAGCATGTTACAGAATACAGCGCTGTGATGCCGAAACTGGCATCATGTATAGCATGTTACAGTATACAGCGCTGTGAAGCCGAATCTGGCATCATGTATAGCATGTTACAGTATACAGCGCTGTGAATCTGGCATCATGTATAGCATGTTACAGTATACAGCGCTGTGAAGCCGAATCTGGCATCATGTATAGCATGTTACAGTATACAGCGCTGTGAAACCGAATCTGGCATAATGTATAGCATGTTACAGTATACAGCGCTGTGAATCTGGCATCATGTATAGCATGTTACAGTATACAGCTCTGTGAATCTGGCATCATGCATAGCATGTTACAGAATACAGCGCTGTGAATCTGGCATCATGTATAGCATGTTACAGTATACAGTGCTGTGAATCTGATGTCATGTATAGCATGTTACAGTATACAGCGCTGTGAATCTGGCATCATGTATAGCATGTTACAGTATACAGCGCTGTGAATCTGGCATCATGTATAGCATGTTACAGTATACAGCTCTGTGAATCTGGCATCATGCATAGCATGTTACAGAATACAGCGCTGTGAATCTGGCATCATGTATAGCATGTTACAGTATACAGCGCTGTGAATCTGACATCATGTATAGCATGTTACAGTATACAGCCACTACGTGTATAGCATGTTACAGTATAGTGCCCAAAAATGCAATTTTCAAACCTTATACAGGTTCTGAATGTAAAGAACTACAGAGGGCTGGAGGTGAAGCCCGTATACCCTGTTAGTGGTGTGGGTGAAGTCAGGAAGCCTGTATACCCTGTTAGTGGTGTGGGTGAAGTCAGGAAGCCTGTATACCCTGTTAGTGGTGTGGGTGAAGTCAGGAAGCCTGTATACCCTGTTAGTGGTGTGGGTGAAGTCAGGAAGCCTGTATACCCTGTTAGTGGTGTGGGTGAAGTCAGGAAGCCTGTACACCCTGTTAGTGGTGTGGGTGAAGTCAGGAAGCCCGTATACCCTGTTAGTGGTGTGGGTGAAGTCAGGAAGCCTGTACACCCTGTTAGTGGTGTGGGTGAAGTCAGGAAGCCTGTATACCCTGTTAGTGGTGTGGGTGAAGTCAGGAAGCCTGTATACCCTGTTAGTGGTGTGGGTGAAGTCAGGAAGCCCGTATACCCTATTAGTGGTGTGGGTGAAGTCAGGAAGCCTGTATACCCTGTTAGTGGTGTGGGTGAAGTGAGGAAGCCCGTATACCCTGTTAGTGGTGTGGGTGAAGTCAGGAAGCTTGTATACCCTGTTAGTGGTGTGGGTGAAGTCAGGAAGCCTGTATACCCTGTTAGTGGTGTGGGTGAAGTCAGGAAGCCTGTATACCCTGTTAGTGGTGTGGGTGAAGTCAGGAAGCCCGTATACCCTGTTAGTGGTGTGGGTGAAGTCAGGAAGCCTGTATACCCTGTTAGTGGTGTGGGTGAAGTCAGGAAGCCTGTATACCCTGTTAGTGGTGTGGGTGAAGTCAGGAAGCCCGTATACCCTGTTAGTGGTGTGGGTGAAGTCAGGAAGCCTGTATACCCTGTTAGTGGTGTGGGTGAAGTCAGGAAGCCTGTATACCCTGTTAGTGGTGTGGGTGAAGTCAGGAAGCCTGTATACCCTGTTAGTGGTGTGGGTGAAGTCAGGAAGCCCGTATACCCTGTTAGTGGTGTGGGTGAAGTCAGGAAGCCTGTATACCCTGTTAGTGGTGTGGGTGAAGTCAGGAAGCCCGTATACCCTGTTAGTGGTGTGGGTGAAGTCAGGAAGCCTGTATACCCTGTTAGTGGTGTGGGTGAAGTCAGGAAGCCCGTATACCCTGTTAGTGGTGTGGGTGAAGTCAGGAAGCCTGTACACCCTGTTAGTGGTGTGGGTGAAGTCAGGAAGCCTGTATACCCTGTTAGTGGTGTGGGTGAAGTCAGGAAGCCTGTACACCCTGTTAGTGGTGTGGGTGAAGTCAGGAAGCCTGTATACCCTGTTAGTGGTGTGGGTGAAGTCAGGAAGCCTGTACACCCTGTTAGTGGTGTGGGTGAAGTCAGGAAGCCTGTATACCCTGTTAGTGGTGTGGGTGAAGTCAGGAAGCCTGTATACCCTGTTATTGGTGTGGGTGAAGTCAGGAAGCCTGTATACCCTGTTAGTGGTGTGGGTGAAGTCAGGAAGCCTGTATACCCTGTTAGTGGTGTGGGTGAAGTCAGGAAGCCTGTATACCCTGTTAGTGGTGTGGGTGAAGTCAGGGAGCCCGTATACCCTGTTAGTGGTGTGGGTGAAGTCAGGAAGCCTGTATACCCTGTTAGTGGTACGGGTGAAGTCAGGAAGCCCGTGTACCCTGTTAGTGGTGTGGGTGAAGTCAGGAAGCCTGTATACCCTGTTAGTGGTACGGGTGAAGTCAGGAAGCCTGTACACCCTGTTAGTGGTGTGGGTGAAGTCAGGAAGCCCGTATACCCTGTTAGTGGTGTGGGTGAAGTCAGGAAGCCTGTATACCCTGTTAGTGGTACGGGTGAAGTCAGGAAGCCTGTACACCCTGTTAGTGGTGTGGGTGAAGTCAGGAAGCCCGTATACCCTGTTAGTGGTGTGGGTGAAGTCAGGAAGCCTGTACACCCTGTTAGTGGTGTGGGTGAAGTCAGGAAGCCTGTATACCCTGTTAGTGGTGTGGGTGAAGTCAGGAAGCCTGTACACCCTGTTAGTGGTGTGGGTGAAGTCAGGAAGCCTGTATACCCTGTTAGTGGTGTGGGTGAAGTCAGGAAGCCTGTATACCCTGTTATTGGTGTGGGTGAAGTCAGGAAGCCTGTATACCCTGTTAGTGGTGTGGGTGAAGTCAGGAAGCCTGTATACCCTGTTAGTGGTGTGGGTGAAGTCAGGAAGCCTGTATACCCTGTTAGTGGTGTGGGTGAAGTCAGGAAGCCCGTATACCCTGTTAGTGGTGTGGGTGAAGTCAGGAAGCCTGTATACCCTGTTAGTGGTACGGGTGAAGTCAGGAAGCCCGTGTACCCTGTTAGTGGTGTGGGTGAAGTCAGGAAGCCTGTATACCCTGTTAGTGGTACGGGTGAAGTCAGGAAGCCTGTACACCCTGTTAGTGGTGTGGGTGAAGTCAGGAAGCCCGTATACCCTGTTAGTGGTGTGGGTGAAGTCAGGAAGCCTGTATACCCTGTTAGTGGTACGGGTGAAGTCAGGAAGCCTGTATACCCTGTTAGTGGTGTGGGTGAAGTCAGGAAGCCTGTATACCCTGTTAGTGGTGTGGGTGAAGTCAGGAAGCCCGTATACCCTGTTAGTGGTGTGGGTGAAGTCAGGAAGCCTGTACACCCTGTTAGTGGTACGGGTGAAGTCAGGAAGCCCGTGTACCCTGTTAGTGGTACGCGGGTTAACTCTCATATATCCGCAGGGCTGGAGGATTTCAGGGTCATTAAATATTGTGTGAATGGTGGGTTGGTTGCCGACGGGTTGAATAAAGAGAAGAAAAAAAATGCATAAACCAAAAAAATCCACGAATGTATAATTCTTGTGCTATTCACATGTATAGGCTGCACTGTAAGACTGGTGTTATCTATATAGTAAAACACTGTAGAATGCACAGTACATTACCAAAGTGTTTTACATCATTAATAATGCTGTAGATTGCACTGCGTTATGGGTAAAATGGAGATTGAAAATGCAGACTTTAACTGTAATTGAAGCTTCCTGTAAAAATGACTGTAACATACTGTATTTATTTACAGTAATAGTTTATACCTACTGTAGATTAAAATGAGCCGTTTCAGGCGTCAACCTCATGCTGTCGGTGAGACATTTACATTTCTAGTCATTTAGCAGACGCTCTTATCCAGAGCGACTTACAGTAAGTAGTGAGTGCATACATTTCATGCATTTTTTTTAGTACTGGCCCCCCGTGGGAATCGAACCCACAACCCTGGCGTTGCACACACCATGCTGGCGTTGCAAACACCATGCTCTACCAACTGAGCCACAGGGAAGCCGAGACACATGAAGCTCAGACTATTTTAGTAAAATATCTTCTTGAAGCGGCTGTGAAGTGGAATAAGTTTGTAAGCAGCTGCTGGGTAGGGACCTTCACTTGTTTATAAGTATATTTACTGCTAGCCAACGTTTGAATTACTGCATAGCTAACCTACCTAGCATAGCTAACCAACCTAGCATAGCTAACCTACCTAGCATAGCTAACCTACCTAGCATAGCTAACCTACCTAGCATAGCTAACCTACCTAGCATAGCTAACTCACGTAGCATAGCTAACCTAGCTAGCATAGCTAACCTACTTAGCATAGCTAACTCACCTAGCATAGCTAACCTAGCTAGCATAGCTAACCTAGCTAGCATAGCTAACCTACCTAGCATAGCTAACCTACCTAGCATAGCTAACTCACCTAGCATAGCTGAGTCGAGGATCGGTAGGATGGTCAGTTTTACGAGGGTATGTTTGGCAGCATGAGTGAAGGATGCTTTGTTGCGAAATAGGAAGCCAATTCTAGATTTAACTTTGGATTGGAAATGTTTGATGTGAGTCTGGAAGGAGAGTTTACAGTCTAACCAGACACCTAGGTATTTGTAGTTGTCCACATATTCTAAGTCAGAACCATCCAGAGTAGTGATGCTGGACAGGCGGGCAGGTGCAGGCAGCGAACAGTCTGTTATAGAAGAGAGGACCGGATCAGTCTGTTCTAGAAGAGAGGACCGGATCAGTCTGTTCTAGAAGAGAGGACCAGATCAGTCTGTTCTAGAAGAGAGGACCGGATCAGTCTGTTCTAGAAGAGAGGACCAGATCAGTCTGGTATAGAAGAGAGGACCGGATCAGTCTGTTCTAGAAGAGAGGACCAGAACAGTCTGGTATAGAAGAGAGGACCAGATCAGTCTGGTATAGAAGAGAGGACCGGATCAGTCTGTTATAGAAGAGAGGACCAGATCAGTCTGGTATAGAAGAGAGGACCAGATCAGTCTGGTATAGAAGAGAGGACCAGATCAGTCTGGTATAGAAGAGAGGACCGGATCAGTCTGTTCTAGAAGAGAGGACCAGATCCAGCTATGATATGTGTGATGATTGTGAGCTGCTATTCAAATTTGACAGTAATAAGATGGAAGTTCCACATCACACTTCAAGGGAACTGCAGGTTACTGTTCAGATGTGTTAAATGGAAAAGTAGCCTGACTGAAATCTGGTCACTGACTTTATTTAAAAAATATATATATATTTCACCTTTATTTAAACCAGGTAGGCTAGTTGAGAACAAGTTCTCATTTACAACTGCGACCTGACCAAAATAAAGCAAAGCAAATCTTTAGGTCTATACCTTCTAACATTGGCTATTATAATCTGAAAAAAGTCATAGTATTTCATACACATCAAATATGCATCCAAGCCAAACTGAAATCTTATCAGAACCATGTTGGTTCGTTTTAATAGCTTTTCATTGACTTAAAACCAGTCAAAAGGATGTAATTTGGAGATTTTGCAAGGAAAATCTTTTTTTTTTTAAAGAGTTATTGCATTTTCTCCATGGTCCCTAAACGTCTTTGCTGCACAAGAGACGACAGAGAACTGTACAGATGTTAACTATTGAAGCTTTCATTCTATCGATTTGTGACGTTATTCTGGTGAGCAAAGGGTTTATTTACTATTTTAGGGCAACAAATAATGACATATAGAAAGCTGTATGTATGTAATTACCAAAATGTTGGAGATTAAAAGCCGAAACATAGGCCTATCTAAAAAGACCTGTCAAAAACAAATTCCACCATTTTAGGGTTGGGTGAGGATGGGTTGTTAGCAGTTGCGGGCGGGTGAACAAACAGCTGTCCCGGGGCATCACTAGTGTGAGTTTGTGCGTTCATTCCTGCAGGTATGTGTGTGTATCCAGTCGGTTCTTAGCTGAGTCTTTCCCAGCATCCCCTCTCTGAGCTGCATACTGATAGAAATGCATATCTCTCTCCCCTCCCTCCCCTTCTCTCTCCCACTCTCTCGCTCTCTCTCTCTCCCCCCCTCTCTCTCTCCCTCATTTTCCCCTTCTCTCTCTGTCTCTCTCTCTCTCTTCCCCTCTTTCCCCCCCTCTCTCTCTCTCCCTCCTTCTCTCACTATCTCTCCTCTCTCTCTCCCTACCCCTCTCGCTCTCTCTCTGTCTCTCTCTCTTCCTCACACTCTCACACTCTTCCTCACCTTCTCTCTCTCTCCCTACCCCTCTCTCTCTCTCTCTCTCTCTCCCTCATCCTCCCCTTCTCTCGCTCTCTCTCTGTCTCTCTCTCTTCCTCACACTCTCACTCTTCCTCACCTTCTCTCTCTCTCCCCCTTCTCTCTCTCTCCTCTCTCTCCTTCTCTCTCACTCTCTCTCTCTGTCTCACTCCCCCTCCCCCTCCTCCTCCGCCTCTCTCTCTCCTTCTCTCTCTCTCCCCTCTTTCTATCGCTCTCTCTCTTCCTCTCTCCCTCTCCCTCTCCCCCTCTCTCTGCATTCATTGGAACATTCCAGTGATTTGTTTACCCCTCTGTTTGTGTTTATGTGTTGTTTGTTTACTCGCCTTAGTGTCAAAGAAAATCATGTTATCGCTGGCATGGTTAGAACTGTGGTCTGGTTGCCTTTGGGAGGAGTGTGGAATTGTGGCTAGGCTTGTGTCGTGTCGTGTGTGTGTGTGTGTGTGTGTGTGTGTGTGTGTGTGTGTGTGTGTGTGTGTGTGTGTGTGTGTGTGTGGAATGGTAGCTTGCCATGAAAGTCATCCCAGTGTTTGGGATCCAGGCAGTCAATGGAATTATTCAAGCTTCTCATATCTGACTGCTGACATCTCAGAGGGGAGAGGAGAAGAGAGGGGTAAAGAGGCGTAGGGAGGGGGAGAAGAGAGGAGAGAGGGGGAGAGGAGGAATGAGGAGAAGAGAGGGGTAAAGAGGCGTAGGGAGGGGGAGAAGAGAGGAGAGAGGGGGAGAGGAGGAATGAGGAGAAGAGAGGGGTAAAGAGGCGTAGGGAGGGGGAGAAGAGAGGAGAGAGGGGGAGAGGAGGAATGAGGAGAAGAGAGGGGTAAAGAGGCGTAGGGAGGGGGAGAAGAGAGGAGAGAGGGGAAGAGGAGGAATGAGGAGAAGAGAGGGGTAAAGAGGCAATGGGAGGAGGAGGAGAAGAGAGGAGGGAGGAGGAGAGAGGAATGAGAAGGCCAAAAATGTATTCACCCAATGGCAGCATCCAGTTACCTACTGGCAGAGTACAGGATGGCATTTCCACCAGGAAGAAACATTTCATACAGCCATCTAATCTACCAGGAGTTTCATACAGCCAACTCATCTACCAGGAGTTTCATACAGCCATCTCATCTACCAGGAGTTTCATACAGCCATCTACAATATGTGTGTATGTTTTATTGACGGACATTTCTACACACAACACTGTTAGTTACCAGACATCATCAACAGACTGTTAGTTACCCAGGAACCACCAGACTGTTAGTTACCCAGGAACCACCAGACTGTCAGTTACACAGGAACCACCAGACTGTTAGTTACCCAGGAACCACCAGACTGTTAGTTACCCAGGAACCACCAGACTGTTAGTTACCCAGGAACCACCAGACTGTTAGTTACCCAGGAACCACCAGACTGTTAGTTACCCAGGAACCACCAGACTGTTAGTTACCCAGGAACCACCAGACTGTTAGTTACCCAGGAACCACCAGACTGTTAGTTACCCAGGAACCACCAGACTGTCAGTTACCCAGGAACCAACAGACTGTTAGTTACCCAGGAACCACCAGACTGTTAGTTACCCAGGAACCACCAGTTACCCAGGAACCACCAGACTGTCAGTTACCCAGGAACCACCAGACTGTTAGTTACCCAGGAACCACCAGACTGTTAGTTACCCAGGAACCACCAGACTGTTAGTTACCCAGGAACCACCAGACTGTTAGTTACCCAGGAACCACCAGACTGTTAGTTACCCAGGAACCACCAGACTGTCAGTTACCCAGGAACCACCAGACTGTTAGTTACCCAGGAACCACCAGACTGTTAGTTACCCAGGAACCACCAGACTGTTAGTTACCCAGGAACCACCAGACTGTCAGTTACCCAGGAACCACAGACTGTCAGTTACCCAGGAACCACCAGACTGTTAGTTACCCAGGAACCACCAGATTGTTAGTTACCCAGGAACCACCAGACTGTTAGTTACCCAGGAACCACCAGACTGTCAGTTACCCAGGAACCACCAGACTGTTAGTTACCCAGGAACCACCAGACTGTTAGTTACCCAGGAACCAACCTGAATCCAGAAGGCCCTCTCTTTAATTTTATCTTCTTTTCCTAGTTGATGAGGAAGACATTCTTCACCAGTTGGACAGGATAGGGCCAGGATACAGGATAGGACCAGTTGGACTGTATAGGACCAGGATAGGACCAGGATAGGACCAGGATACAGGATATGACCAGGATAGGACCCGGATACAGGATAGGTCCAGTTGGACTGTATAGGACCAGGATAGGACCAGGATACAGGATAGGACCAGTTGGACTGTATAGGACCAGGATAGGGCCAGGATACAGGATAGGACCAGGATAGGACCCGGATACAGGATAGGTCCATTTGGACTGTATAGGACCAGGATGGGACCAGGATACAGGATATGACCAGTTGGACAGTATAGGATCAGGATAGGACAAGGATAGGACCAGGATAGGACGAGGATAGGACCAGGATAGGGACAGGATAGGACGAGGATAGGACCAGTTAGACGGTATAGGACCAGGATAGGACCAGGATAGGACCAGGATAGGACCAGGATAGGACGAGGATACAGGATATGACCAGTTGATAGTATAGGACCAGGATAGGACAAGGATAGGACGAGGATAGGACCAGGATAGGACGAGGATAGGACCAGGATAGGGCCAGGATAGGACCAGGATATGACCAGTTGGACGGTATAGGACCAGGATAGGACCAGGATAGAGCCAGCTGGACAGGATAGGACCAGGCGATGATAAGAGAATTTCAGCATCACACACACACACACACTAACCATTTTTTTCTCTCTCTCTTTGATGAACCCTGTAGATCTCTAACAACAGATTGCAGACATAAACGTAATCACTTCTCTTAAAGCCCCGTGGCTCTTATCCATGGACTAGACCGGTCTGGACTGGGGAGCTAATTTAACATAATGGCAGACAGGGCTATGAAGACTTGAACTGAAAGATCAGAGAGAAGGAGGAGGCTGATCAGTGGCAGTGGCTGAGGATCACATAGAGGGAACATGAGGTCATGAGGTGGCTGAGGATCACATAGAGGGACCATGAGGTCATGAGGTGGCTGAGGATCACACAGAAGGTAACATGAGGTCAGAAGGAGGGAGTTGAAAGAGAAAGATCTGTCTCGCTCTGTACAGTTTAGGTGGGTTGGGGGGGGGGGGGTTGAGGTGAGGGAGAATTACTGGGAAGGGGTGAGGGATGTGGGTGTTTAAACTCTACACGGCTCGTTAGTCCTCGTTAGGGACAGAGTTTCCCTGATTGCAACAGGACCTGTTGAGGAACAACTCTGGTCCCTGGTCACGCAGTGTGGAAATTGGATTTGATTGATTCCTCACTCTCATCGTGTCCTACTCAAAGCCCACTGGACGAGAAGCAGGCGAGGAGAGTGGACACGAGGGAACAAGGAAATTACATTCTCACAGTGTCCTGTGCTTTACCTTAGTAAGGACAGGGCCAGTCTGGCTATCTGTATTTGTCTAATAAAAACATTGATATTTTAACATGTCAACACCCCTTTATAGAAACTGTGAGATATGAATTTAGCAAAAAAAAGCTTGGCAGACCTTAATCTCTCTCTCTTCCTCTACCTCTCTCTCCCCCTCTTTCTCTCCCTCCCTCCCTCCATCCTTCTCGCTCTCTTTCTCCCTCTCTCTCTCTCTGAAGGACAGTGTTTTGCCCGACCCTAGAGTAGTGGTCAGAGCTGTGTTGTGATGGGGTCTAGTAGAGCTGTGTTGTGATGGGGTCTAGTAGAGCTGTGTTGTGATGGGGTCTAGTAGAGCTGTGTTGTGATGGGGTCTAGTAGAGCTGTGTTGTGATGGGCCTGGTCTAGTAGAGATGTGTTGTGATGGGGTCTAGTAGAGCTGTGTTGTGATGGGGTCTAGTAGAGCTGTGCTGTGATGGGGGTCTAGTAGAGCTGTGTTGTGATGGGGTCTAGTAGAGCTGTGTTGTGATGGGGTCTAGTAGAGCTGTGTTGTGATGGGGTCTAGTAGAGCTGTGTTGTGATGGGGTCTAGTAGAGCTGTGTTGTGATGGACCAGGTCTAGTAGAGCTGTGCTGTAATAAGCCGTGTCTGGCTCTTCTCTCCTGGGGATGGTGGAGGTACTGTTGTTTCAGAAGGTGGGGCGGGGGACCTCTGTTGCTGGGGTGATGGGTGTGTGGGTCCCTGCCAAGTGTTGCATCTTTAGGTCCTTGGCAAAGGTTCTGATACTGTCCTGATCCAGATGTACATTATGGTATAAGTGTTGACATGTCAGAGTGGGGTGGTGAGCCGTTCTGACGTTGAGCAGTGAGGCACAGTCCACAGTGATCTGTTGATTTATATTGTCCATCAACTGTCCTGGGAAGTATTTTCTTGGTAGGAGGGTTTGACACAACTATATTGGTTGTTGGGAACCGAGCCTGTGCCCGTTCTGCCACTCTTCTCACTGCCCCAGATACATTTTCACCTTTGGCATGAAGGTGGTTTGTGCCAGTGTGGATGATGATGTTTTCGGGGTTGTCAATCCTGGTCTGACTGAGTAGCTGCATTGCGCTTTCAGTTGTAGGACATCAGAACTTATACACCTGGTGTCTAGAGAATCATCTTTCCTGGACTAAGAACTTCCCATTTGGAGCAGACTGGGAGGCTGGTATTCTGACCTGGGCTGGAGCAGACTGGGAGGCTGGTAGGCTGACCTGGGCTGGAGCAGACTGGGAGGCTGGTATTCTGACCTGGGCTGGAGCAGACTGGGAGGCTGGTAGGCTGACCTGGGCTGGAGCAGACTGGGAGGCTGGTATTCTGACCTGGGCTGGAGCAGACTGGGAGGCTGGTATTCTGACCTGGGCTGGAGCAGACTGGGAGGCTGGTAGGCTGACCTGGGCTGGAGCAGACTGGGAGGCTGGTAGGTTGACCTGGGCTGGAGCAGACTGGGAGGCTGGTAGGCTGACCTGGGCTGGAGCAGACTGGGAGGCTGGTAGGTTGACCTGGGCTGGAGCAGACTGGGAGGCTGGTAGGTTGACCTGGGATGGAGCAGACTGGGAGGATGGTAGGTTGACCTGGGCTGGAGCAGACTGGGAGGCTGGTAGGCTGACCTGGGCTGGAGCAGACTGGGAGGCTGGTAGGCTGACCTGGGCTGGAGCAGACTGGGAGGATGGTAGGTTGACCTGGGCTGGAGCAGACTGGGAGGCTGGTAGGCTGACCTGGGCTGGAGCAGACTGGGAGGCTGGTATTCTGACCTGGGCTGGAGCAGACTGGGAGACTGGTATTCTGACCTGGGCTGGAGCAGACTGGGAGGCTGGTAGGCTGACCTGGGCTGGAGCAGACTGGGAGGCTGGTAGGCTGACCTGGGCTGGAGCAGACTGGGAGGCTGGTATTCTGACCTGGGCTAGAGCAGACTGGGAGGCTGGTAGGTTGACCTGGGCTGGAGCAGACTGGGAGGCTGGTAGGTTGACCTGGGCTGGAGCAGACTGGGAGGCTGGTAGGCTGACTTGGGCTGGAGCAGACTGGGAGGCTGGTAGGTTGACCTGGGCTGGAGCAGACTGGGAGGCTGGTAGGTTGACCTGGGCTGGAGCAGACTGGGAGGCTGGTAGGTTGACCTGGGCTGGAGCAGACTGGGAGGCTGGTAGGTTGACCTGGGCTGGAGCAGACTGGGAGGCTGGTAGGTTGACCTGGGCTGGAGTAGACTGGGAGGCTGGTAGGTTGACCTGGGCTGGAGCAGACTGGGAGGCTGGTAGGTTGACCTGGGCTGGAGCAGACTGGGAGGCTGGTAGGTTGACCTGGGCTGGAGCAGACTGGGAGGCTGGTAGGTTGACCTGGGCTGGAATAGACTGGGAGGCTGGTAGGTTGACCTGGGCTGGAGCAGACTGGGAGGCAGGAGCAGACTGGGAGGCTGGAGCAGACTGGGAGGCTGGTAGGTTGACCTGGGCTGGAGCAGACTGGGAGGCTGGTATTCTGACCTGGGCTGGTGTTATTCTGCCTGTGTTTACCAAGATGGTGGACATGTTCTCTAGATGCAGAGGACATAATGACTAGCTGCTGGTTGATGGGGTCAATGTACCTCTCTCTTTGTTCTAGCTCCTCTCTCCTTGTGCTCTGATGGTCTCTGAGGTCATCATTTGTCTGACTCAGTTTGTCCATTCTGCTTTCTAATTTAGCAATAGATGCTCTGCTCTCCTTCCCTGAACTGTTTCATCTCTTCTTTTAGTTTCTGGACAGTGTCCTCCTCTTGAAGCTTGTTCTCTTTCCCAAAAACAGCCCGTTGTTTCTTGTATTATTGTCTCTTGTGTCTTTAGAGAACTGGTTTACTTTGATGTCCTTTGTCTTCTGTCCTTCTTTTGTCAATCTATTGTGTTGTTAGCTAACTACATGTTGTTAGCTAGTTAGCTTATTTTAGAAGTGTCCCTAGCAACTGCTTAGCAATTGGTAAACAATCCAGATAGCTAAGCTAACTGCTCAATATTATAATCTTATAATCCTATAGTCTTCATTTGTTGCTTGTTTTGTCTTCTATTCAGTCTTGCAGTTTATTTATTTTTTTCCCTCTTAAAACCACTACATTTCAATATTTGCAGGAGCTCATTTTTTTTCAGCAGCTGCTGCTGAACTCTCTATTTTCTCTCTCCTTCTACCTCTCTGCCCCTTTCTCCCCCCCCTCTCTCTCTCTCTCTCCCCCTTTCTCTCTCTCTCCCCCATTTATTTCTTTCTCTCTCCCTCTCTCTCCCCCATTTCTTTCTCTCTCTCTCTCTCTCTCCCCTCTCTCTCTCTCTCTCACTCCTTTTCTCACTCTCTCTCCAGCTGCTCTGGGAGACTCAACAAAAACAAAGAGCCCTGTGAGGGAGGGACCACCTGCTCAGAGAGGATTGTGGGTAGGAGCTACCGTACACTTTACAGTTGAGCCAGGAGCAGTAGGAGTGTGTGTGTGTGTGTGTGTGTGTGTGTGTGTGTGTGTGTGTGTGTGTGTGTGTGTGTGTGTGTGTGTGTGTGTGTGTGTGTGTGTGTGTGTGTGTGTAGCGGGAAGGGAAATGATGAGGTTCTGTCTCTGTAGGAAGTGTCTGGGCTCTGTGTCCTTCATGGCAGAACGGTTGTATACGCTCCCTGTCTCTCTGCCTGTCTCCCTGTCTCTCTGCCTGTCTCCCTGCCTACCTGTCTCCCTGTCTCCCCGCCTGCCTGACGAACGGACAGTGGTTGGAGTCTCAGTCCTCTGCAGTACATAAACGCTCCACGCTACATTAGAGCCCAAAGCCTTTCCACATGTTGTTTGCAGAAGGCCTCTGTGGTACTTAAAGACCAATCCCTATGACCAACCCTACACTGAATCTCTCTCTCTCTCTCTCTCTCTCTCTCTCTCTCGTTGTCCTGTGGTCCATACACTCACACTGACTGAACAACTGTGGGACTGAGGGGCAGTGGGGCTGTGGGTCTATGGGGCTGTGGGGCTGCTAAGATCACAGATGTTGGGCACTGTGATGTGATTCAGGTAGAGTAGGGTAATTAAGGAACAGCTAGACCTGGACAGAGCAGAGACAGACCCTGAATACTAAGGAGGGAACAGCTTCCTGACGGGCCGCCCCCAGGTGGTGAGGGTAGGTAACAACATCTCCACCCTGCTGATCCTCAACACTGGGGCCCCACTGGGGTGCGTTCTCAGCCCCCTCCTGTACTCCCTGTTCACCCATGACTGCGTGGCCAAACACGACTCCAACGCCATCATTAAGTTTGCAGACGACACAACAGTGGTAGGCTTGATTACCAAAAACGACGAGACGGCCTACAGGGAGGAGGTGACGGCCCTCGGAGAGTGGTGTCAGGAAAATAACCTCACACTCAATGTCAACAAAACAAAGGAGATGATCGTGGACTTCAGGAAACAGCAGAGGGAGCACCCCCCTATCCACATCGACGGGACAGTAGTGGAGAAGGTGGAAAGTTTTAAGTTCCTTGGCGTACACAGCATGGACTAACTGAAATGGTCGACTCACACAGACAGTGTGGTGAAGAAGGTGCAACTAACTACCTGCCCTCCAGGACACCTACACCACCCGATGTCACAGGAAGGTCAAAAAGATCATCAAGGACAACAACCACCCCAGCCACTGCCTGTTCACCCCGCTATCATCCAGAAGGAGAGGTCAGTACAGGTGCATCAAAGCTGGGACTGAGAGACTGAAAAACAGCTTCTATCTCAAGGCCATCAGACTGCTAAACAGCCATCACTAACTCAGAGAGGCTGCTGCCAACATACAGACTCCCTCTCTAGCCACTTTTATAATTAACATCTGGATGTAATAAATGTATCACTAGTCACTTAAACAATGCCACTTTATATAATGTTTACATACCCTACATTACTCATCTCATATGTATATACTGTACTCTATACCATCTACTACATCTTGCCTATGCCGTTCGGCCATCGCTCATCCATATATTTCTATGTACATATTCTTATTCATTCCTTTACACTTGTGTGTATTAGCTAGTTGTTGTGAAATTGTTAGATTACTTGTAAGATATTACTGCACGGTCGGAACTAGAAGCACAAGCATTTCGCTACACTCGCATTAACACCTGCTAACCATGTGTATTTGATTTAAACTAACTAACTGAATTAACTAAACTAACTGAACTAACTAACTGAACTAACTAAACTAACTGAACCAACTAAACTAACTGAACTAACTAAACTAACTGAACCAACTAAACTAACTGAACTAACTAAACTAACTAAACGAACTAACTGAACTAACTAAACTAACTGAACTAACTAAACTAACTAACTGAACTAACTAAACTAAATATACTAACTGAACTAACTAAACTAACTGAACTAACTAAACTAACTGAACTAACTAACTGAACTAACTAAACTAACTAAACTAAATATACTAACTGAACTAACTAAACTAACTGAACTAACTAACTGAACTAACTAAACTAACTAAACTAAATATACTAACTGAACTAACTAAACTAACTGAACCAACTGAACTAACTGAACTAACTAAACTAACTGAACCAACTAAACTAACTGAACTAACTAACTGAACTAACTAAACTAACTAAACTAAATATACTAACTGAACTAACTAAACTAACTGAACTAACTAACTGAACTTACTAAAATAACTAAACTAAATATACTAACTGAACTAACTAAACTAAATATACTAACTGAACTAACTAAACTAACTGAACCAACTAAACTAACTGAACTAACTAACTGAACTAACTAAACTAACCAAACTAAATATACCAACTGAACTAACTAAACTAACTGAACTAACTAACTGAACTAACTAACTGAACTAACTAAACTAACTAAACTAACTGAACCAACTAAACTAACTGAACTAACTAACTGAACTAACTAAACTAACTAAACTAAATATACTAACTGAACTAACTAAACTAACTGAACTAACTAACTGAACTTACTAAAATAACTAAACTAAATATACTAACTGAACTAACTAAACTAAATATACTAACTGAACTAACTAAACTAACTGAACCAACTAAACTAACTGAACTAACTAACTGAACTAACTAAACTAACCAAACTAAATATACCAACTGAACTAACTAAACTAACTGAACTAACTAACTGAACTAACTAACTGAACTAACTAAACTAACTAAACTAACTGAAATAACTAACTGAACTAACTAATCTAACTGAACTAACTAAACTAACTAACTAAACTAACTAAACTAACTAAACTAACTAAACTAACTAATCTAGCTGAACTAAACTAACTGAACTAACTAACTGAACTAAACTAACTAAACTAACTAAACTAACTGAGCTAACTAACTGATCTAACTATCTAACTAATTAAACTAACTGAAATAACTAACTGAACTAACTAATCTAACTGAACTAACTAACTGAACTAACTAACTAAACTAACTAAACTAACTGAACTAACTAAACTAACTGAACTAACTAATCTAACTGAACAACCTATTCTAACTGAACTAACTGAACTAACTAATGTAACTGAAATAACTTACTGAACTAACTAAATTAACTAAACTAATTGAACTAACTAACTAAACTAACTAACTAAAGTAACTTATCTAACTGAACTAACTAACTGAACGAACTAACTAAACGAACTAACTGAACTAACTAACTGAACTAACTAATCTAACTAAACTAACTAACTAAAGTAACTGAACTAACTAATCTAACTGAACTAACTAAACTAACTGAACTAACTAATCTAACTGAACTAACTAACTGAAATAACTAAATGAACTAACTAACTGAACTAACTAAACTAACTAAACTAACTGAAGTAACTGAAGTAACTAACTGAACTAACTATTCTAAATAACTGAACTAACTAATCTAACTGAACTAACTAATGTAACTGAATTAACTAACTAAACTAACTAAACTAACGAAATTAACTGAAATAACTAACTTAACTAACTAACTGAACTAACTAAACTAACTAAACTAACTGAACTAACTGAACTAATCTAACTGAACTAACTGAACTAACTAACTGAACTAACTGAACTAACTAACTGAACTAACTAACTGAACTAACTAAACTAACTAAACTAACTGAACTAACTAATCTAACTGAACTAACTAAACTAACTGAACTAACTAACTGAACTAACTAACTAAACTAACTAACTGAACTAACTGAACTAACTAACTGAACTAACTAACTGAACTAACTAAACTAACTAACTGAACTAAACTAACTAAACTAACTGAACTAAACTAACTGAAATGACTAACTGAACTAACTGAACTAAACTAACTAAACTAACTGAACTACCTAAACTAACTGAACTAACTAACTGAACTAACTAGTCTAACTGAACTAACTAACTGAACTAACTGAACTAACAAACTGAACTAACTAATCTAACTGAACTAACTAACTAATCTAACTGAACTAACTAATCTAACTGAACTAACTAACTGAACTAACTAATCTAACTGAACTAACTAACTGAACTAACTAATCTAACTGAACTAACTAAAGGGAACAAATGAAAACACAACTCGATAAGAAAGTAAACGGAACCACACAAACTCACGGCAAACTAAAGTTCCATTGATTTAGTCTCCAGGCTCCATCATCTATCATCTAGTCCCAGTTCCATTCCTGTTGTATAGGTGGTCCTTTCCTCTGAAACGGCATCAGGAGGTACTTTGTTGTGAAGTATGCTGGGTAATGACCACACTAATCACCCACCTGTCTCAGCGCTCGCTCGCTCCGATCCAACGTGCCAAGTATTCACACACACGCACACGCACACACACACACACACACACACTGCCCAGATGTGTTCATCCCTATAGCAGAGCAGAGAGGGTGGGGTGGCAGTAGAGGAACGAGGCCAAGTCCCTAACAGTAATGTACACTGTACTGCAAAACTGTAATTATACCATCAGCATTTTGGGCTATGATCAACAGTAAAATACTCTGAACATTTTTTACTGCAGCGTACTGTAAACGATGGTGCATTGTGGGAAAATGTTGTGGGCGGGGAATGAATTGCTGTATTTCGATTGGTACTTATTAAATTCCACCCCACAGAATACAGTGACATACTGTATTTTTGGTTGTCCAAAAACCGTTTGACCACTAGTGGGTGCATGGTGTTGTTGTTTCTGGCTCGTTAACATATTTTGAGGCGTGCTTTGTAAGAGGCTATATTTGTTGCACCCACTGTCGGTGTACTGTAATATAATACTGTATTTATATTACCGTAGGTGTACTGTAATATGATACTGTAATTATATTACCGTAGGTGTAATGTACTACGATACTGTATTTATATTACCGTAGGTGTACTGTAATATATTACTGTGTTTATATTACCGTAGGTGTACTGTAATATATTACTGTGTTTATATTACCGTAGGTGTACTGTAATATATTACTGTGTTTATATTACCGTAGGTGTACTGTAATATGATACTGTATTTATATTACCGTAGGTGTACTGTAATATGATACTGTATTTATATTACCGTAGGTGTACTGTAATATAGTATTGTATTTATATTACCGTAGGTGTACTGTAATATGATACTGTATTTATATTACCGTAGATGTACTGTACTATGATACTGTATTTATATTACCGTAGGTGTACTGTAATATAGTATTGTATTTATGTTACCGTAGGTGTACTGTAATATGATACTGTATTTATATTACCGTAGGTGTACTGTAATATAGTATTGTATTTATATTACTGTAGGTGTAATGTACTATGATACTGTATTTATATTACCGTAGGTGTACTGTAATATATTACTGTGTTTATATTACCGTAGGTGTACTGTAAAATATTACAGTGTTTATATTACCATAGGTGTACTGTAATATATTACTGTGTTTATATTACCGTAGGTGTACTGTAATATGATACTGTATTTATATTACCGTAGGTGTACTGTAATATGATACTGTATTTATATTACTGTAGGTGTACTGTAATATGATACTCTATTCATATTACTGTAGGTGTACTGTAATATGAAATACAGAATCTTACATGCCACCTAGTTGTCAAATTCAAATGAACCCCTTCACAGTGTATTGCGGTCCACAGATTCAACAGCCCACAGTTGTACGATAACAGTTCCACTCAGCTATCTGGGTTCTCAGGGAGAGTGGTCCCGGCAGGCAGATCTGCTGCCAACACAGGGAGAGTGGTCCCGAATGGAGGATCTGCTCCATGAAGATCTACACCCACCCCTCCACCTCTCCACCTCTCCACCCCTCCACCTCTCCACCCCTCCACCCCTCCACCTCTCCACCCTTCCACCCCTCCACCCCTCCACCCCTCCACCTCTCCACCCTTCCACCCCTCCACCCCTCCACCCCTCCACCTCTCCACCCCTCGACCCTCCACCCCTCCACCTCTCGACCCCTCCTCCTCTCCACCCCTCCACCTCTCCACCCCTCCACCTCTCCACCCCTCCACCTCTCCACCTCTCCACCCCTCCACCCCTCCACCCCTCCACCCCTCCAACTCTCCACCCCTCCACCCCTCCACCCCTCCACCCCTCCACCCCTCCAGCTCTCCACCCCTCCAGCTCTCCACCCCTCCACCTCTCCACCCCTCCACCTCTCCACCTCTTCACCCCTCCACCTCTCCACCCCTCCACCCCTCCACCTCTCCAACTCTCCACCCCTCCACCCCTCCACCTCTCCACCCCTCCACCTCTCCACCCCTCCACCCCTCCACCCCTCCACCCCTCCAGCTCTCCACCCCTCCAGCTCTCCACCCCTCCACCCCTCCACCTCTCCACCCCTCCACCTCTCCACCTCTTCACCCCTCCACCTCTCCACCCCCTCCACCCCTCCACCCCTCCACCCCTCCACCTCTCCACCCCTCCACCCCTCCACCCCTCCACCTCTCCAACTCTCCACCCCTCCACCCCTCCACCCCTCCACCTCTCCACCTCTTCACCTCTCCACCTCTCCACCTCTCCACCCCTCCACCCCTCCACCCCTCCAAACTCTCCACCTCTCCACCCCTCCACCCCTCCACCCCTCCACCCCTCCACCTCTCCACCTCTTCACCCCTCCACCTCTCCACCCCTCCACCCCTCCACCTCTCCAACTCTCCACCCCTCCACCTCTCCACCCCTCCACCCCTCCACCCCTCCACCCCTCCACCCCTCCACCTCTCCACCTCTCCACCCCTCCACCCCTCCACCTCTCCACCTCTCCACCTCTTCACCCCTTCACCTCTCCACCTCTCCACCCCTCCACCTCTCCACCCCTCCACCCCTCCACCCCTCCACCCCTCCACCTCTCCACCTCTCCACCTCTCCACCTCTTCACCTCTCCACCTCTCCACCCCTCCACCCCTCCACCCCTCCAACTCTCCACCCCTCCACCCCTCCACCTCTCCACCTCTCCACCCCTCGACCCCTCCACCTCTCCACCCCTCCACCTCTCCACCCCTCCACCTCTCCACCCCTCCACCCCTCCACCCCTCCACCTCTCCAACTCTCCACCCCTCCACCCCTCCACCCCTCCACCCCTCCACCTCTCCACCTCTTCACCTCTCCACCTCTCCACCTCTCCACCCCTCCACCCCTCCACCCCTCCACCCCTCCACCTCTCCAACTCTCCACCTCTCCACCCCTCCACCCCTCCACCCCTCGACCCCTCCACCTCTCCACCCCTCCACCCCTCCACCCCTCCACCTCTCCACCCCTCCACCCCTCCACCCCTCCACCTCTCCACCTCTCCACCCCTCCACCTCTCCACCCCTCGACCCCTCCACCTCTCCACCCCTCCACCTCTCCACCCCTCCACCTCTCCACCCCTCCACCTCTCCACCCCTCCACCCCTCCACCCCTCCACCTCTCCAACTCTCCACCCCTCCACCCCTCCACCCCTCCACCTCTCCACCTCTTCACCTCTCCACCTCTCCACCTCTCCACCCCTCCACCCCTCCACCCCTCCACCCCTCCACCTCTCCAACTCTCCACCTCTCCACCCCTCCACCCCTCCACCCCTCGACCCCTCCACCTCTCCACCCCTCCACCTCTCCACCCCTCCACCTCTCCACCCCTCCACCCCTCCACCCCTCCACCCCTCCACCTCTCCACCTCTCCACCCCTCCACCTCTCCACCCCTCGACCCCTCCACCTCTCCACCCCCTCCACCCCTCCACCCCTCCACCTCTCCACCCCTCCACCTCTCCACCCCTCCACCTCTCCACCTCTTCACCTCTCCACCCCTCCACCCCTCCACCTCTCCACCCCTCCACCTCTCCACCTCTCCACCTCTCCACCTCTCCACCTCTCCACCCCTCCACCTCTCCACCTCTTCACCTCTCCACCCTCCACCTCTCCACCTCTCCACCTCTCCTCTCCACCTCTCCACCTCTCACCTCTCCACCTCTCCACCCCTCCACCTCTCCACCCCTCCACCTCTCCACCTCTCCACCCCTCCACCTCTCCACCTCTTCACCTCTCCACCTCTCCACCCCTCCACCCCTTCACCTCTCCACCTCTCCACCTCTCCACCTCTCCACCTCTTCACCTCTCCACCTCTCCACCCCTCCACCTCTTCACCTCTCCACCCCTCCACCTCTCCAACTCTCCACCTCTCCACCTCTCACCCCTCCACCCCTCCACCTCTCCACCTCTCCACCTCTTCACCTCTCCACCCCTCCACCCCTCCACCCCTCCACCCCTCCACCCCTCCACCCCTCCACCTCTCCACCTCTCCACCTCTTCACCTCTCCACCTCTTCACCTCTCCACCTCTCCACCCCTCCACCCCTCCACCCCTCGACCCCTCCACCTCTCCACCTCTCCACCCCTCCACCCCTCCACCCCTCCACCTCTCCACCCCTCCACCCCTCCACCCTCCCTCCCACCTCTCCACCCCTCCACCCCTCCACCCCTCCACCTCTCCACCCCTCCACCCCTCCACCCTCCACCTCTCCACCCCTCCACCTCTCCACCCCTCCACCTCTCCACCCCTCCACCCCTCCACCCTCCACCTCTCCAACTCTCCACCCCTCCACCCCTCCACCCCTCCACCTCTCCACCTCTTCACCTCTCCACCTCTCCACCTCTCCACCCCTCCACCCCTCCACCCCTCCACCTCTCCAACTCTCCACCTCTCCACCCCTCCACCCCTCCACCCCTCGACCCCTCCACCTCTCCACCCCCTCCACCTCTCCACCCCTCCACCTCTCCACCTCTCCACCCCTCCACCCCTCCACCCCTCCACCTCTCCACCTCTCCACCCCTCCACCTCTCCACCCCTCGACCCCTCCACCTCTCCACCCCTCCACCCCTCCACCCCTCCACCTCTCCACCCCTCCACCTCTCCACCCCTCCACCTCTCCACCTCTTCACCTCTCCACCCCTCCACCCCTCCACCTCTCCACCCCTCCACCTCTCCACCTCTCCACCTCTCCACCTCTCCACCTCTCCACCCCTCCACCTCTCCACCTCTTCACCTCTCCACCCCTCCACCCCTCCACCTCTCCACCTCTCCACCTCTCCACCTCTCCACCTCTCCACCCCTCCACCTCTCCACCCCTCCACCTCTCCACCTCTCCACCCCTCCACCTCTCCACCTCTTCACCTCTCCACCTCTCCACCCCTCCACCTCTTCACCTCTCCACCCCTCCACCTCTCCACCTCTCCACCTCTCCACCTCTCCACCTCTTCACCTCTCCACCTCTCCACCCCTCCACCTCTTCACCTCTCCACCCCTCCACCTCTCCACCTCTCCACCTCTCCACCTCTTCACCTCTCCACCTCTTCACCTCTCCACCCCTCCACCCCTCCACCCCTCCACCCCTCCACCTCTCCACCTCTCCACCTCTTCACCTCTCCACCCCTCCACCCCTCCACCCTCCACCCCTCCACCCCTCCACCTCTCCACCTCTCCACCTCTTCACCTCTCCACCTCTCCACCCCTCCACCTCTTCACCTCTCCACCCCTCCACCCCTCCACCCCTCCACCCCTCCACCCCTCCACCCCTCCACCTCTCCACCTCTCCACCTCTTCACCTCTCCACCCCTCCACCCCTCCACCCCTCCACCCCTCCACCTCTCCACCTCTCCACCTCTTCACCTCTCCACCCCTCCACCCCTCCACCCCTCCACCTCTCCACCTCTCCACCTCTTCACCTCTCCACCCCTCCACCTCTCCACCTCTTCACCTCTCCACCCCTCCACCCCCTCCACCTCTCCACCTCTCCACCTCTTCACCTCTCCACCCTCCACCCCTCCACCCCTCCACCCCTCCACCTCTCCACCTCTCCACCTCTTCACCTCTCCACCCCTCCACCCCTCCACCCCTCACCCCTCCACCCCTCCACCTCTCCACCTCTCCACCTCTCCACCTCTCCACCCCTCCACCCCTCCACCCCTCCACCCCTCCACCTCTCCACCTCTCCACCTCTTCACCTCTCCACCCCTCCACCCCTCCACCCTCCACCCCTCCACCTCTCCACCTCTTCACCTCTCCACCCCTCCACCCCTCCACCTCTCCACCTCTCCACCTCTTCACCTCTCCACCCCTCCACCCCTCCACCTCTCCACCCCTCCACCCCTCCACCCCTCCACCCCTCCACCTCTCCACCTCTTCACCTCTCCACCCCTCCACCCCTCCACCCCTCCACCCCTCCACCTCTCCACCTCTTCACCTCTCCACCCCTCCACCCTCCACCTCTCCACCTCTCCACCTCTCCACCTCTTCACCTCTCCACCTCTCCACCCCTCCACCTCTTCACCCTCTCCACCTCTCCACCCTTCCACCCCTCCACCCCTCCACCCCTCCACCTCTCCACCCTTCCACCCCTCCACCCCTCCACCCCTCCACCTCTCCACCCCTCGACCCTCCACCCCTCCACCTCTCGACCCCTCCTCCTCTCCACCCCTCCACCTCTCCACCCCTCCACCTCTCCACCCCTCCACCCCTCCACCTCTCCACCCCTCCACCCCTCCACCCCTCCACCCCTCCAACTCTCCACCCCTCCACCCCTCCACCCCTCCACCCCTCCACCCCTCCAGCTCTCCACCCCTCCAGCTCTCCACCCCTCCACCTCTCCACCCCTCCACCTCTCCACCTCTTCACCCCTCCACCTCTCCACCCCTCCACCTCTCCACCCCTCGACCCCTCCACCTCTCCACCCCTCCACCCCTCCACCCCTCCACCTCTCCACCCCTCCACCTCTCCACCCCTCCACCTCTCCACCTCTTCACCTCTCCACCCCTCCACCCCTCCACCTCTCCACCCCTCCACCTCTCCACCTCTCCACCTCTCCACCTCTCCACCTCTCCACCTCTCCACCCCTCCACCTCTCCACCTCTTCACCTCTCCACCCCTCCACCCCTCCACCTCTCCACCTCTCCACCTCTCCACCTCTCCACCTCTCCACCCCTCCACCTCTCCACCCTCCACCTCTCCACCTCTCCACCCCTCCACCTCTCCACCTCTTCACCTCTCCACCTCTCCACCCCTCCACCTCTTCACCTCTCCACCCCTCCACCTCTCCACCTCTCCACCTCTCCACCTCTTCACCTCTCCACCCTCTCCACCCCTCCACCCCTTCACCTCTCCACCCCTCCACCTCTCCACCTCTCCACCTCTCCACCTCTCCACCTCTCCACCTCTTCACCTCTCCACCCCTCCACCCCTCCACCCCTCCACCCCTCCACCTCTCCACCTCTCCACCTCTCCACCTCTCCACCCCTCCACCCCTCCACCCTCCACCCCTCCACCTCTCCACCTCTCCACCTCTTCACCTCTTCCACCTCTCCACCCCTCCACCCCTCCACCCCTCCACCTCTCCACCTCTTCACCTCTCCACCCCTCCACCCCTCCACCTCTCCACCTCTCCACCTCTTCACCTCTCCACCCCTCCACCTCTCCACCCTCTCCACCTCTTCACCTCTCCACCCCTCCACCCCTCCACCCCTCCACCCCTCCACCTCCACCCTCACCTCCACCTCTCCCCTCTTCACCTCTCCACCCCTCCACCCCTCCACCCCTCCACCCCCTCCACCCCTCCACCTCTCCACCTCTCCACCTCTTCACCTCTCCACCCCTCCACCCCTCCACCCCTCCACCCCTCCACCTCTCCACCTCTCCACCCCTCCACCTCTCCACCTCTTCACCTCTCCACCCCTCCACCCCTCCACCCCTCCACCCCTCCACCTCTCCACCTCTTCACCTCTCCACCCCTCCACCCCTCCACCTCTCCACCTCTCCACCTCTTCACCTCTCCACCCCTCCACCCCTCCACCCCTCCACCCCTCCACCCTCCACCTCTCCACCCCTCCACCCCTCCACCCCTCCACCTCTCCACCCCTCCACCTCTCCACCCCTCCACCTCTCCACCTCTCCACCCCTCCACCCTCCACCTCTCCACCCCTCCACCTCTCCACCCCTCCACCCCTCCACCTCTCCACCTCTCCACCTCTCCACCTCTTCACCTCTCCACCCCTCCACCCCTCCACCCCTCCACCCCTCCACCCCTCCACCCCTCCACCTCTCCACCCCTCCACCTCTCCACCCCTCCACCTCTCCACCTCTCCACCTCTTCACCTCTCCACCTCTCCACCCCTTCACCTCTCCACCCCCTCCACCTCTCCACCTCTCCAACTCTCCACCCCTCCACCCCTCCACCCCTCCACCTCTCCACCCCTCCACCTCTCCACCCCTCCACCTCTCCACCTCTCCACCCCCCTCCACCCCTCCACCCCTCCACCTCTCCACCCCTCCACCCCTCCACCCCTCCACCCCTCCA
>NC_042969.1:88649418-88684418 GCF_901001165.1 Salmo trutta | reverse complement strand
AAATATTGTAATCAGATTACAGATACTTTAGAAAAACTAAATGATTACTCAGAGGATTACTTTTAAATTCAGGACTTTGGCGCGAAACAGTTTTTGACACTTCTTTGTTTTTTCTCAAAGACATTCAAATCAGCTTTGAATAAAGGCGCAAGTTTAACCTGTTGAGGCTAGGGGGCAGTATTTGCACGGTCGGATAAAAAACGTACCCGATTTAATCTGGTTACTACTCCTGCCCAGAAACTAGAATATGATTTGGATAGAAAACACTCTAAAGTTTCTAAAACTGTTTGAATGGTGTCTGTGAGTATAACAGAACTCATATGGCAGGCCAAAACCTGAGAAGATTCCATGAAGGAAGTGCCCTGTCTGACAATTTGTTCTCCTTCTGTTGCATCTCTATCGAAAATACAGCATCTCTGCTGTAACGTAACATTTTCTAAGGCTTCCATTGGCTTTCAGAAGGCGCCAGAAGTGGAATGAGAGCTATGCAGTCTCTGGGCTAAGTACAGCAGCTCTGTTTCTTACTGGCCTGCCTGGGGACAGTGACACTGGAAATGCACGTTCATGTGAATTCTCCATTTTGTTCTTTCAGTCTTTGAACGAATACAACGTCGCCCGGTTGGAATATTATCGCTATTTTACGAGAAAAATCTCATTAAAAATTGATTTTAAACAGCGTTTGACATGCTTCGAAGTACGGTAATGGAATATTTTTAATTTTTTTGTCACGAAATGTGCCTGCGCGTCACCCTTCGGATAGTTACCTGAACGCACAAACAAAACTGAGCTATTTCAATATAACTATGGATTATTTCGAACCAAAACAACATTTGTTGTTGAAGTAGAAGTCCTGGGAGTGCATTCTGACGAAGAACAGCAAAGGTAATCCAATTTTTCTTATAGTAAATCTGAGTTTGGTGAGTCCCAAACTTGGTGGGTGTCAAATTAGCTAGCCGTGATGGCCGGGCTATCTACTCAGAATATTGCAAAATGTGCTTTCACCGAAAAGCTATTTTAAAATCTGACACCGCGATTGCATAAAGGAGTTCTGTATCTATAATTCTTAAAATAGTTGTTATCTATTTTGTGAACGTTAATCGTGAGTAATTAAGTAAATTCACTGGAAGTTTGCGGTGTGCTAGTTGCTAGTTCTGAACATCACATGCTAATGTAAAAATCTGGTTTTTGATATAAATATAATTATGAACTTGATTGAACAAAACATGCATGTGTTGTATAACATAATGTCCTAGGAGTGTCATCTGATGAAGATCATCAAAGGTTAGTGCTGCATTTAGCTGTGGTTTTGGTTTTTGTGACATATATGCTTGCTTGAAAAATGGTTGTGTGGTTATTTCTGACTGTGTACTCTTCTAACATAATCTAATGTTTTGCTTTCGCTGTAAAGCCTTTTTGAAATTGGACAGTGTGGTTAGATTAACAAGAGTCTTATCTTTCAAATGGTGTAAAATAGTACTATGTTTGAGAACTTTGAATTATGACATTTTGTGGTTTTAAATTTGGCGTTCTGATGTGTCACTGGCTGTTGAATAGTGCGGGACGATTTCGTCCCACCTACCCTAGAGAGGTTAAGTTTGTTCCACCTGAGTGAGTCTGACCACCAATCAGAGACCACTATGACGACACACCAAATGATGACCACCAATCAGAGACCACTGTGACGACACACCAAATGAAGACCACCAATCAGAGACCACTATGACGACACACCAAATGATGACCACCAATCAGAGACCACTGTGACGACACGCCAAATGATGACCACCAATCAGAGACCACTGTGACGACACGCCAAATGATGACCACCAATCAGAGACCACTGTGACGACACACCAAATGATGACCACCAATCAGAGACCACTATAGTGACACGCCAAATGTGTTTGATGGATCGCGGGGAAAAGAGCAGGAATAGGCTTTTGTAGGTTACAGTCCAGGCTATTTCTTCCAATGGTACGACTGCTGTTGGCATCCAAACATTATCCAATTTTACTAAACGCTTGGAGGTAAACGATGACGTTGGTGTTGTAGTCTACGGCGATACGAATATCACTTATCATTGATATCTACATCGCGCATCGACACTGCTGCTCTCTCCTTTAGCTATTTGCGCCTTACAGATTGTGGTTGTTGTGGATACGGCTGTTCACAAATCTAAATGTGTATTTGAACCCAATAATGGTTGAATTCAAGAAGTTTAAGCTGCCTGTCAATCATTGTTATTGAAACCAGTGGACAGCCAGTGAAAAAATGTACTCTTGCAACAGCTGCATATTGAGGATCCCAGCCTATGGAATAAAAGTGGGGCTTTTATTGCTCAATCTAATTCATGCTGATAAAAATAAAAAAAATCCACAGGCCTAATGGACACATGCTCAAACTCACACACTTTTGATAGAATTAAAGGTGAAATCTGTAGTTGCTACATCCATTTTTGACTTACTATTTTCTACGCTGTAGAAAAATAGTGAAGACATCAGGACTATGAAATAACACATGTGGAATCATGTAGTAACCAAAAAAGTGTTAAACAAATCAAAATATATTTATATTTGAAATTCTTTAAAGTATCCACACTTTGCCTTGATGACAGCTTTGCACACTCTTGGCATTCTCTCAACCAGCTTCATGAGGTAGTCACCTGGAATGCATTTCAATTAACAGGTGTTAAAAATGTATTTGGGGAATTTCTTTCCTTCTTAATGCGTTTGAGCCAATCAGTTGTGTTGTGACAAGGTAGGGGTGGTATACAGAAGATAGCCCTATTTGGTAAAAGACCAAGTCCATATTATGGCAAG
Organism: Salmo trutta; assembly: GCF_901001165.1. Classification (NCBI taxonomy): domain Eukaryota; kingdom Metazoa; phylum Chordata; class Actinopteri; order Salmoniformes; family Salmonidae; genus Salmo; species Salmo trutta. The sequence goes on along the minus strand of NC_042969.1, from coordinate 88,681,599 downwards.
AACAGCTCATATAAGCAAAGAGGAACAACAGTCCATCATTACTTTAAGACATGAAGGTCAGTCAATCTGGAAAATGTCAAGAACTTTGAAAGTTTCTTTAAGTGCAGTCGCAAAAACCATCAAGCGATGAAACTGGCTCTTATGAGGACCGCCACAGGAATGGAAGACCCAGAGTTACCTCTGCTGCAGAGGATAAATGTATGAAAATGTATGAAATGTATGCATTCACTACTGTAAGTCGCTCTGGATAAGAGCGTCTGCTAAATGACGTACATGTAAATATAAATGATAAGTTCATTAGAGTTACCAGCCTCAGAAATTGCAGCCCAAATAACTGTTTCACAGAGTTCAAGTAACAGACACATCTCAACATCAACTGTTCAGAGGAGACTGCGAGAATCAGGCCTTCATGGTCGAATTGTTGCAATGAAACCACTACTAAAGGACACCAATAAAAAGAAGAGACTTACTTGGGCCAAGAAACACGAGCAATGGACATTAGACCAGTGGAAATCTGTCCTTTGGTCTGATGAGTCCAAATTTGAGATTTTTGGTTCCAACCGCCATGTCTTTGTGAGACACAGAGAGGTGAACGGATGATCTCGGCATGTGTGGTTCCCACCGTGAAGCATGGAGGAGGAGGTGTGATGGTGTGGGGGTGCTTTGCTGGTGACACTGTCTGTGATTTATTTAGAATTCAAGGCACACTAAACCAGCATGTCTTCCACATCATTCTGCAGCGATACACCATCCCATCTGGTTTGGGCTTAGTGGGACTATCACTTGTTTTTCAACAGGACAATGACCCAACACACCTCCAAGCTGTGTAAGGACTATTTGGCCAAGAAGAAGAGTGATGGAGTAATGCAACAGATGACCTGGCCTCCACAATCACCCGACCTCAACCCAATTGAGATGGTTTGGGATGAGTTGGACCACAGAGTGAAGGAAAAGCTGCCAACAAAGCTGTCTATTAATCTGAGAGTGGTTACATTGTTTTTTTTACCAAAACAGGGGCGGGGTGAGGGTTTTGTTATTGTTTCATCTGTGGATTTGCCCTTTAAACAGCTTCATATTATCAAGATATCAAAGTGTCACCAACTAAAAAGTCAACAATAGGCCTGTAGCAAATGCAGCATATGACACTCGTGTTTCACCTGTAAATAGCCCTTTTCAGTAGAGCTCAAAGCCATTCCACGAGCGCAGCAATTATTTTTCAACTGGAATCAATGAGCCCAATCAGTCGTCCATGACAACACAATCATAAATAACACAGTAGGGCTGGCTAATAATTCCTTAGTTTTGGGTTCATGCTCAGGTAAAACAACTTCCATATTTCCAAGTCATATTCTTGAAGATCAAGGGGTATAACATTTATTGGAACGACTGGAATTCTGATAGACTTTGGTTTTTAATGTGAAGATATAATTTAATTGTATTACTATATGTAGTAGAAAGCGATGGGTTAGAAGAAGCCTGCATAACCAACCCATAAAGTAACATTGAACATCCATATATGGCCAGCTGTGTAAACTTTAACATTGATTTATCCTGAAAATAGATGTCGTTCAATTGGTAACATACATTTTTTTAGAAGAGCTCAAGGCCAGACCCAAACATGGAGGCAGATGGTTTGAATGTTTGATATTTATTAGTTCCAAAAGGGGGTAGGCAAGAGAATGATCGTGGACAGGCAAAAGGTCAAAACCAGATCAGAGTCCAGGAGGTACAGAGTGGCAGACAGGCTTGAGGTCAGGGCAGGCAGAAAGGTTAGGGCAGGCGGGTACGGAGTCCAGAAAACAGGCAAGGGTCAAAACCGGGAGGACTAGCAGAAGAGAGAATAGCAAAAGCAGGAGTACGGGGAAAAACACACTGGTTGACTTGGACATACAAGACAAACTGGCACAGAGAGAGAGGAAACACAGGGATAAATACACTGGGGCAGAGAGACAGGAAACACAGGGATAAATACACTGGGGCATAGAGACAGGAAACACAGGGATAAATACACTGGGGCAGAGAGACAGGAAACACAAGGATAAATACACTGGGGCAGAGAGACAGGAAACACAGGGATAAATACACTGGGGCAGAGAGACAGGAAACACAGGGATAAATACACTGGTACAGAGAGACAGGAAACACAAGGATAAATACACTGGGGCAGAGAGACAGGAAACACAGGGATAAATACACTGGGGCAGAGAGACAGGAAACACAGGGATAAATACACTGGTACAGAGAGACAGGAAACACAAGGATAAATACACTGGGGCAGAGAGACAGGAAACACAGGGATAAATACACTGGGGCAGAGAGACAGGAAACACAGGGATAAATACACTGGGGAAAATAAGCCACACCTGGAGGGGGTGGAGACAGTCACAAGGACAGGTGAAACAGATCAGGACATGTTTGTCTTTCTTCTAATGTCTCTTAAGGGGGATAGTAATCTAAAAAGTAACTAAATGTAATCAGATTACGTTACTGAGTTTGGGTAATCTAATCAACTAGGAATGGTTGCAATATATGTTCCTCTAGGGGTAAACAGGAAGTAGTGTTTGTTGTGATTTCTCTCTGTCTCTCTCTCTCTCTCTCTTTCCCTCTCTCTCTCTCTCTCTTTCTCTCTGTTTCTCTCTCTCTCTATCTCTCTTTCTGTATGTCTCTCTCTGTCTGTCTGTCTGTCGCTCTCTCTCTCTCCTCTCCTCTCTCTCTCCCTCTCTCTTTCCTCTCTCTCTCTCTCTCTCTCTCTCTCCCTCTATTTCTGTGTCTCTCTCTCTCTCTGCACACAGGGATTTCATTTCACCGTCCGACTGATGGAATTTTGAAAAGGCTGCTATCCGTTTCAGTTCATTCAATAATAGATTATGCTACGGCGTCAACCAGACACCCTACACCTCTCTCTCTCTTTTTCTCTTTCTAAATTTTCCCCCTCTTTCTTTCTCTCTGGTCTGCTCATTAGCCAGGCCATGAGAGGTAGAGAGAGGGGTGGAGCGAGAGAGAGCGAGGGGAGAGAGAATGAAGAGAAAGACAGAGAGAGAAAGAGATAAGGAAGAGAGAGAGTGGTAAAGCATTGATGAATAGTTTCTCTCTCTCTCTTTCTCTCTCGTTCGTTCTCTCTCTCTTTCTCTTTCTCTCTCTCTCTCTCTCTTTCTCTCTCTCTCTCTCTCTCTCTCGTTCTCTCTCTCTATCACCCACAGTGTGTAGTGTCGCCTGAAACGAGGAGTTAGACGTTAGAACTCAGAAGCTCTGTGATATAATGCTGTAATAACCAGCAACCTCTGAAACGTGTGTGTTACTATGGAGACCCTTAGGAGGATGTCCAGTCTCTGTCTGTTCCTCTGCTTACTGCAGCCTCCTCTACAAGGTAAGGCCTTATTGGACTGTACTAGTGTTACTATGGGAACTCTTAGGAGGATGTCTTGTCTCTGTTTGATGTAGTCTATCGTTTGTCTATCATCTTCTTAATGTGGCTATAGTATCTATTGGTAAACCTTCACTACTATAATCTAGGTATAAAGGTTTCTAACTTCATATCATCTTAAACAAGTCCCGTGTGGCTCAGTTGGTAGAGCATGCTGTTAGCAACGCCAGGGTTGTGAGTTCAATTCGTACGGGGAACATTTTTTTTTTTAATGAAATGTATGCATTCACTACTGTAAGTCGCTCTGGATAAGAGCGTCTGCTAAATGACTAAAATGTAATATGTAAACAAGGCTTTATAAAGGGTGTTATATGACTGTTCCCTCAGGTCTGGAGATCGTGGACCCAGAGGAGGTGGAGTATATCCGCCAGGAGGCCAGAGGGGTGGTGGGGGGCTCTGTGACTCTGGAATGTGGATCCACAATGCCTGATATCCTCATCTGGGGATTCACTAGGCCTGGGTCCCAGTCTAACCTAGCTGTGGCTTATAACTACGGACATGGTCCCATGCTCCAGCCTCTACTTTCAAGCAGCCTTGGACATCTGAAGGTGGGTAACACAGCTTACTATTCTACCCTGAATCTAACCTCTGCTACCCAAATTCTAACCTTGCTACTCTAACCTTTCTACCCTGAATCTAACCTCCGCCACCCTAAAACTAACCTCTTCTACCCTAACTCTACCCTCTGCTACCCTAACTCTAACCTCTGCTACCCTAACTCTAACCTCTGCTACCCTAACTCTAACCTCTTCTACCCTAACTCTACCCTCTGCTACCCTAACTCTACCCTCTGCTACCCTAACTCTAACCTCTGCTACCCTAACTCTAACCTCCTCTACCCTAACTCTAACCTCTTCTACCCTAACTCTACCCTCTGCTACCCTAACTCTAACCTCTGCTACCCTAACTCTACCCTCTGCTACCCTAACTCTAACCTCTGCTACCCTAACTCTAACCTCTGCTACCCTAACTCTACCCTCTGCTACCCTAACTCTAACCTCTGCCACCCTAACTCTAACCTCTGCTACCCTAACTCTACCCTCTGCTACCCTAACTCTAACCTCTGCTACCCTAACTCTACCCTCTGCTACCCTAACTCTAACCTCTGCCACCCTAACTCTAACCTTTCTACCCTAACTCTAACCTCTGCTACCCTAACTCTAACCTCTGCTACCCTAACTCTAACCTCTGCTACCCTAACTCTAACCTCTGCTACCCTAACTCTAACCTCTGCTACCCTAACTCTAACCTCTGCTACCCTAACTCTAACCTCCTCTACCCTAACTCTAACCTCTTCTACCCTAACTCTACCCTCTGCTACCCTAACTCTAACCTCCTCTACCCTAACTCTAACCTCTGCTACCCTAACTCTAACCTCTGCTACCCTAACTCTAACCTCTGCTACCCTAACTCTAACCTCTGCTACCCTAACTCTAACCTCTGCTACCCTAACTCTAACCTCTGCTACCCTAACTCTAAACTTGCTACCTCTTGTAAGCGAATTCTAACCTACGGTGCTTTTGGAAAGTATTCAGACCCATTGACTTTTTCTACATTTTGTTGTGTTACAGCCTTATTCTAAAACTGAATAAATTGGGGTTTTTTCCCCCTCATCAATCTACACACAATACCCCATAATGACAAATCAAAAACAGGTTTTTAGGCATGTTTGCAAATGTATTCAAAATAAAACACTGAAATATCACATTTTCATAAGTATTCAGACCCATCACTCGGTACTTTGTTGAAACACCTTTGGCAGCCTTGAGTCTTCTTGGGTATAATGCTACAATCTTGACACACCTGTATTTGGGGAGTTTCTCCCATTCTTCTCTGCAGATCCTCTCAAGCTCTGTCAGGTTGGATGGGGAGCGTTGCTGCACAGCTATTTCCAGGCCTTTCTAAAGATGTTCAATCAGTTCAAGTCCGGGCTCTGGCTGGGCCACTCAAGGACATTCAGAGACTTGTCCCGAAGCCACTTTTGCGTTGTCTTGGCTGTGTGCTTAGTGTTCTTGTCCTGTTGGAAGGTAAACCTTCGCCCCAGTCTGAGGTCCTGAGCGCTCTGGAGCAGGTTTTCATCAAGGATCTCTCTGTACTTTGCTCCGTTCATCTTTGCCCCGATCCTGACTAGTCTCCCAGTCCCTGACGTAGAAAAACATCCCCACAGCATGATGCTGCCACCACCATGCTTCACCGTAGGGATGGTGCCAGGTTTCCTCCAGACGTGATGCTTGGCATTCAGGCCAAAGACTTCAATCAGACCAGAGAATCGTGTTTCTCATGGTCTGAGAGTCTTTAGGTGCCTTTTGGAACTCCAAGCGGGCTGTCATGTGCCTTTTACTGAGGAGTGGCTTCCGTCTGGCCACTCTACCATAAAGGCCTGATTGGTGGAGTGCTGCAGAGATGGTTGTCCTTCTGGAAGGTTCTCCCATCTCCACAGAGGAACTCTGGAGCTCTGACAGAGTGACCATCATGTTCTTGGTCACCTCCCTGACCAAGGCCCTTCTCCCCTGATTGCTCAGTTTGGCCAGACTGCCAGCTCTAAGAAGAGTCTTGGTGGTTCCAAACTTCTTCCATTTAAGAATGATGGAGGCCACTGTGTTCTTGGGGACCTTCAATGCTGCAGAAATGTTTTGATACCCTTCCCCAGATCTGTACCTCGACTCAATCCTGTCTCGGAGCTCTACGGACAATTCCTTCAACCTCATGGCTTGGTTTTTGCTCTGACATTCACTGTCAACTGTGGGACCTTATATAGAAAGTTTTGTGACAATCCAAATCATGTCCAATCAATTGAATTTACCACAGGTGGACTCCAATCATGTGGTAGAAACATTTCAAGGCTGATCAATGGAAACAGGATGCACCTGAGCTCAGTTTTGAATCTCATAGCAAAGGGTCTGTAAGCTTATGTAAATAAGGTATTTCTGTTGTTTTTTTTATATACATTTGCAAAAATGTCTAAATACCTGTTTTCACTTTGTCATTATGGGGTATTGTGGTGTCATTATGGGGTATTGTGATGTCATTATGGGGTATTGTGATGTCATTATGGGGTATTGTGATGTCATTATGGGGTATTGTGATTCCGTTATGGGGTATTGTGTGTAGATGGCTGAGATTTAAAAAAAGAAATCCATATTAGAATAAGGCTGTAACGAAACAAAATGTGGAAAATGTCTGAATACTTTCAGAAGGAACTGTACCTACCTCTTCTACCCTAACTTTAACCTAGCTACCTACCTCTTTGCCTTAACTCTAACCTAGTTAACTATTTTACAATAACTCTAACCTAGTTAACTATTTTACCATAACTCTAACCTCTTCTACCCTAACTTTAACCTAGCTACCTACCTCTTTGCCTTAACTCTAACCTAGTTAACTATTTTACAATAACTCTAACCTAGTTAACTATTTTACCATAACTCTAACCTCTTCTACCCTAACTTTAACCTAGCTACCTACCTCTTTGCCTTAACTCTAACCTAGTTAACTATTTTACAATAACTCTAACCTAGTTAACTATTTTACAATAACTCTAAACTAGTTACCTCCTCTACCCTAACTTTAACCTCTGCTACCCTAACTCTAACCTCTTCTACCCTAACTCTAACCTCTGCTACCCTAACTCTAACCTCTGCTACCCTAACTCTAACCTCTGCTACCCTAACTCTAACCTAGCTACCGTTTCCCAACAGTAAATAGTGTTGAAAGCACAACATTAGGCACAGAGGTAGTACAGCTGAAAGGGGGAATATATACAACTGTGAAAATACTGTAATACCAGTTGTCAAACTGTTCTGAATTCAATTCAATCAATCTTTATTGTCCCGAAAGAGCAATTCTTGTGCAGAATAAAACATAAATATACACACCCCTTAAAATACAGTTATTTTGTGTAATTTAACAGAAATGAATTTGTTGTTCCAGTTGATGCCCAACACGTCTTCTCTGCTGTTGGACGAGCTGCACCACGAGGCCCAAGGGATGTACACCTGTCAGGCCATCTACAACACGGACCGGGGAGCTACAATCACCTTCTACTACACTCAGCTAGAGGTGGTGGAGGAGGACTGAGGGAGAGGGAGGGAGGAGGAGAGGGAGAGGGAGGGGGAGAGGGAGAGGGAGAGGGAGAGGGAGAGGGAGAGGGAGGGGGAGAGGGAGGGGGAGAGAGAGAGAGAGGGAGAGGGAGCGAGAGAGAGGGAGCAAGAGAGAGAGAGAGGGAGAGAGAGAGATTGAACTTTGTCACTGTAGTAGTAAATTCAGTACTCTAATCAGTAAAATGGCTGCTCTGTGTGTGTGTGTTTTCAATCTAACTGTTGACAAGGTGAGGTCTTGACTCCATGCTTCTAACCTACCTGTGTTTTGACATGATGACCTGTATTTGAATCATACCATCATCTGTTTGCTATTCATAATCCAGACTGTCAGGATTGTTAAACAATGGTTTTTATCTGACAGACCACTCCCTGGTCCAATAGAGGCCTTTGCCGCAGGCCTCAGAGTTATTAAGTGATCTTTCCTAACATTACAGCCAGTGGGACATAAGCATATTTTTGCTGTAGAACTACTCTGTTATACAATCTTATACAACTGAAAATTGTGAATGTATATGTGTGTGTGTGTGTGTGTGTGTGTGTGTGTGTGTGTGTGTGTGTGTGTGTGTGTGTGTGTGTGTGTGTGTGTGTGTGTGTGTGTGTGTGTGTGTGTGTGTGTGTGTGTGTTACGGAGTGGATTTCAGTCTTTGCCCATCATTATCTCTCTGGCTGAAATGAGAGACCGCCCTATTGTGGCGTATCCAGAACATTCTGAAAGATCCCGAAATTGCAACGAGCAAATTGCTCTGCGGCCGGCTGCATGTCTCCATTCCTGAATATAATCCTGAGATGGACCTCTGCTCTCTTTCAGATGACTGACAGATTGGCGACAGGAAGTGTTACTCAAAAGACAAATGCTTTTCATAACTAATCAGGTGACAGACTAACAACATGAATGGTTGGCACTGCTGAGCACCACAACTCATCTCAGAGTACAGGGGGTGTTAGAGAGGGCAGGAGAAAAAACAAAATGGCAGCCTGTTTAAACACCGGTAACGGAATGACATAGGAGACAGGAGAGATCGAGCGATGATTGTTCCTGGTTGTTTACCAGGTCGTTATTGTGAAGGAAAATATGTTCCCAATGACTACAAAAAAAGTTAAAATACGCTTTGATCTCAATGATCTAACTAAATGAAAGTTTTAACTAAGGTTTGCTATGCCCAGTGAAAGTGAGGTAAGCACTGACCTTACATGTTGGACAAACCTCACCTCACCCCCCTCCCCCCACTGACGTCAGGGGGTCCAACCTGCTTCTCATCAATAGACTGATTACAGACATGGGGTTACTACGGCGATGAGGGTGATGATGGTGTAATGAGGGTGATGGTGTGATGAGGGTGATGGTGTAATGAGGGTGATGAGGGTGATGAGGGTGATGATGTAATGAGGGTGATGAGGGTGATGGTGTAATGAGGGTGATGAGGGTGATGAGGGTGATGATGTGATGATGTAATGAGGGTGATGAGGGTGATGAGGGTGATGGTGTGATGAGGGTGATGATGTAATGAGGGTGATGAGGGTGATGAGGGTGATGAGGGTGATGATGTGATGATGTAATGAGGGTGATGAGGGTGATGATGTAATGATGTGATGAGGGTGATGAGGGTGATGAGGGTGATGATGTAATGAGGGTGATGAGGGTGATGAGGGTGATGATGTAATGAGGGTGATGATGTGATGAGGGTGATGAGGGTGATGATGTGATGATGTAATGAGGGTGATGATGTAATGAGGGTGATGATGTAATGAGGGTGATGATGTGATGAGAGTGATGATGTGATGAGGGTGATGATGTGATGATGTAATGAGGGTGATGATGTGATGATGTGATGATGTAATGAGGGTGATGAGGGTGATGAGGGTGATGATGTGATGAGAGTGATGATGTAATGAGGGTGATGAGGGTGATGGTGTGATGAGGGTGATGATGTGATGATGTGATGAGGGTGATGATGTGATAAGGGTGATGAGGGTGATGATGTGATGATGTAATGAGGGTGATGAGGGTGATGATGTGATGATGTAATGAGGGTGATGAGGGTGATGATGTGATGAGGGTGATGATGTAATGAGGGTGATGAGGGTGATGATGTGATGAGGGTGATGATGTGATGATGTAATGAGGGTGATGAGGGTGATGATGTGATGAGGGTGATGATGTGATGAGGGTGATGAGGGTGATGATGTAATGATGTGATGAGGGTGATGATGTGATGAGGGTGATGAGGGTGATGATGTAATGAGGGTGATGAGGGTGATGAGGGTGATGATGTGATGAGGGTGATGAGGGTGATGATGTAATGAGGGTGATGATGTGATGAGGGTGATGAGGGTGATGATGTAATGATGTGATGAGGGTGATGAGGGTGATGATGTGATGATGTGATGAGGGTGATGATGTGATGAGGGTGATGAGGGTGATGATGTAATGATGTGATGAGGGTGATGATGTGATGAGGGTGATGATGTAATGATGTGATGAGGGTGATGAGGGTGATGATGTGATGAGGGTGATGAGGGTGATGATGTGATGAGGGTGATGAGGGTGATGATGTAATGAGGGTGATGAGGGTGATGAGGGTGATGATGTGATGAGGGTGATGAGGGTGATGATGTGATGAGGGTGATGATGTGATGATGTAATGAGGGTGATGAGGGTGATGATGTGATGAGGGTGATGATGTGATGATGTAATGAGGGTGATGATGTAATGACAGAGTGAGAGGTAATGTTAGAACAATCTCATGTGACAAGAAACAGCTTTTGTATTGTTGGTGGAATAAAACATTCATATTCCTGGTGTCTAGATTGTTTATTTTAAATCGACTTCAGTCTGACCTCATCTTTTGCTTAGAGCCTTATTCCAACCTTAGGAGAAGATATGTATTGTAGCTCTGTTGAAATGTAAAAGTAATTTCCGATTGAGGTGACATATGCAGCGTTTACCGTAAATGCAGTCTGCGGCAAAACGCAATAAACATTACCTTTAATTAAATGTCAATCGCGCTACAACGCTGGTCTTCTGCAATACGGATTGAATCGTACTCTTTTACACACACACACACACACACACACACACACACACACACACACACACACACACACACACACACACACACACACACACACACACACACACACACACACACACACACACACACACACACACACACACACACACACACACACACACACACACACATCGTTTAACTATAGCTAGAGAGACAGAGGAAGCCTGGTGGGAGGAGGGTTTGATGTTAACAGGTGTACTAGGCAGTAAGGGGCAGGAATTCCAGCCCTGACAATGGCTGGTGTTGTTCCCATACGGTTCCTTAATGAAGGGCCTGGCAGTGGGTAGAGGGGGGTGGAGTGGGGTACGGGGCAGGGCAGGCAGTGGTGGTGACTGAAGGATGTGGGAGATAGATGGAGAATCAGCTCTTTCACAGACAGACGGAACAAACAGGTAGATTAGACAGGCAGGCAGACAGACTGGCAGGCAGGCAGACAGACAGACAGACAGACAGACAGGCAGGCAGACTGGCAGGCGGGCAGGCAGACAGACAGACAGACAGACTGGCAGGCAGACAGGCAGGCAGACAGACTGGCAGGCGGGCAGACAGACAGACAGACAGACAGACAGACAGACAGACAGACAGACAGACAGACAGACAGACAGACAGACAGGATAGCAGCCTGATAGAATCCCAAAGGGAACAGGGTTTGTCTATCTAGCCAACAGCTTAGTGTCCTTCAGAGGTGAAGCAGCAACGCCAGAATCTCTCTGTCCTCTTCCTGAATAACCTACGTGAGAAAGCGGCTTGCGCCCCGTGTCACAGCTGAGTGGCAGGCAGGCAACCAGGAACAGAATAGACCAGGACAGGCTAAGTTCATCGTTAAAAACATAGGATCCTATTGAGGAAGGAGGCCTGGCATACCACCCCGGGCATTGGCACTATCACACACACACACACACACACACACACTTCAACTTTGAGGGACTGTTGTTAGTTGTTCAGTCACGCCTGATACGGAGAGTAACTGTATGTGTTAAGGCGGCAGCGTCTCAGTGACACTCCACCACCACAGGGACTCATCAGATCAGTTCACTGTGTAGATCAGATCACAGATCAGTTCACTGTGTAGATCAGATCACAGATCAGTTCACTGTGTAGGACCAGATCACAGATCAGTTTACTGTGTAGACCAGATCACAGATCAGTTCACTGTGTAGATCAGATCACAGATCAGTTCACTGTGTAGATCAGATCACAGATCAGTTCACTGTGTAGGACCAGATCACAGATCAGTTTACTGTGTAGACCAGATCACAGATCAGTTCACTGTGTAGATCAGATCACAGATCAGTTCACTGTGTAGATCAGATCAGTTTACTGTGTAGATCAGATCACAGATCAGTTCACTGTGTAGATCAGATCACAGATCAGTTCACTGTGTAGATCAGATCACAGATCAGTTCACTGTGTAGATCAGATCACAGATCAGTTCACTGTGTAGATCAGATCACAGATCAGTTCACTGTGTAGATCAGATCACATATCAGTTCACTGTGTAGATCAGATCACAGATCAGTTCACTGTGTAGATCAGATCACAGATCAGTTCACTGTGTAGATCAGATCATCAGATCAGTTCACTGTGTAGACCAGATCACAGATCAGTTCACTGTGTAGATCAGATCACAGATCAGTTCACTGTGTAGATCAGATCATCAGATCAGTTCACTGTGTAGATCAGATCACAGATCAGTTCACTGTGTAGATCAGATCACAGATCAGTTCACTGTGTAGATCAGATCATCAGATCAGTTCACTGTGTAGATCAGATCACAGATCAGTTCACTGTGTAGATCAGATCACAGATCAGTTCACTGTGTAGATCAGATCACAGATCAGTTCACTGTGTAGATCAGATCACAGATCAGTTCACTGTGTAGATCAGATCAGTTTACTGTGTAGGACCAGATCACAGATCAGTTTACTGTGTAGATCAGATCACAGATCAGTTTACTGTGTAGGACCAGATCACAGATCAGTTTACTGTGTTGGACCAGATCACAGATCAGTTTACTGTGTTGGACCAGATCACAGATCAGTTTACTGTGTTGGACCAGATCACAGATCAGTTTACTGTGTTGGACCAGATCACAGATCAGTTTACTCTGTTGGACCAGATCACAGATCAGTTTACTGTGTTGGACCAGATCACAGATCAGTTTACTGTGTTGGACCAGATCACAGATCAGTTTACTGTGTTGGACCAGATCACAGATCAGTTTACTGTGTTGGACCAGATCACAGATCAGTTTACTGTGTTGGACCAGATCACAGATCAGTTTACTCTGTTGGACCAGATCACAGATCAGTTTACTGTGTTGGACCAGATCACAGATCAGTTTACTGTGTTGGACCAGATCACAGATCAGTTTACTGTGTAGGACCAGACCACAGATCAGTTCACTGTGTAGATCAGATCAGTTTACGGTGTAGATCAGATCACAGATCAGTTTACGGTGTAGATCAGATCACACATCAGGAAGTGATGAGATAATATTTCAACTCCTTCCCCCATTTACCTTCCTCCAGTTATCTCTAGATTTCAGTGTCTTTGTAACGCAGGTCGTCTGTGACCAGGTGAATCTTTGATCTGTACATGTCTGGTCTGTACGGTTTGCTCAGTCTATACGGCCTGCAGGGTCTGCACGGCAGGAAGAGGTAGAAGCTAAACTAAATACATTGTTGAATTCGATTTTCATAATAGCAAGCCACTGTAGGACGACTGATGGTTTGCTTAGCTAAGATAGCAAGTCTGTTTGTTTGGTTACCCAAGCAACTACTGTAGCTATTTTGAACTTTGGAGTTAACCAACAGAACAGACAGTCACAATGTTTACAGGCTTGGACTAGGGCCAGTTGGCCTCGCCAGGTCCTGGTCATAACCTGGATATATGGAGGGAACACTCCTCACACCTGGTCCTAACCTGGATATACGGAGGGAACACTCCTCACACCTGGATATATGGAGGGAACACTCCTCACACCTGGTCATAACCTGGAATAATTGTGAGATTCCATCAGATCCTCGCTGGCTGACACTCGTTCAACGGTTGTTTTGTTGGTGTCGGAGGTGTAACTTTGTTAAATCTGTCAAATCCACGATCGGCTCCCAGCACAAAACCTAAATCGAACATTGCCATTGACACATTAAGAGATATCCCATGATGCATTGTTTACAAATTACAATCTACACCTCCATTAGGCCGATAAAACAAAATCCTCATCATTCAGTTGAATGATTTTCAATGTGATCGTCATTATTTCTATACAGGCTACATTTTCTCCTTCTGAACTTACATTTACATTTTAGTCATTTAGCAGACGCTCTTGTCCAGAGCGGAAGGTGGGAAAGAAAATGACAGTAGAATATTTTACTCTTCAAATCTCTTCTCTTTATATTATTAGAAAACTTTACACATACAATGTCTAAACTCCACACCGCATGGCGGAACACAGAACGACAAATAAAACAACAAAAAAATAAAGAATATTTCTCATCCAAAAAGGCATAAATAATATAAAAGACAAACTTTTTTTTGTTCTTAAAGGTTCAACGCAGCCGTTTTTTTTTTATCTCAATATCAAATTATTTCTGGGTAACGATGAAGTAACTTACTGTGATTGTATTCAATTAAAAATGTTCAAAAACAAAACAAAAAAATTGCTGCTTAGCAAAGAGAAATTTTTCAAGCAAGAGTTTTGGTAGGACTGTCTGGGAGTGGTCTGAACGGGGAGGGGAAAACTGAACTCCAGCTGTTATTGGCCGAGAGGTTTGGAACTCTCGTACTTATTAGTCTAACTAATTTACCGCCTGGTGATGTCACCAGAAAGGCCGAAATGCCATCCCACCAAAAAACAGGCGGTCTTTTCAAACAGATCTTACACTAAAATGACATTATCATCATTTTCATAATTTCACAGTACGAATCCAACCTCAGTGTAGAAATATTTATAAAACACGGGGGGAAAAAATCACGTTTTTTGACTGCACTGGGCCTTTAAAACAGATATGAAATAATATTTTACTACTACAAAAAATAAATAAGTAATCTAAAGACTTGTAGTTTTTTTGTTTTTTGTTTCAGGAGTCCTCCCTCCCTCTCTTCGTCGGGTGGCTTGGAGTTTTCAGTTCTGAGTCTCCTCCTCCACAGTCTTTCCATTCATCCCCCCATTTGGGTGCCCTCTCTCTCTCTCTCTCTCCCTCTCTCTCTCTCTCTCTCTCTCTCTCTCTCTCTCTCTCTCTCTCTCCATCCATCACCCTCTCTCTCTCTCCTCTCTCTCTCTCTCCATCCATCACCCTCTCTCTCTCTCTCTTTCCCATGCCGTCCATTCCTCTGTCCCAGCTGTATTCCAGTCAGGTTTATGACCTTTTCACCGTGTCACGTACAGTCTCTGACCATGAACATTACTGGGTCCTCTTTTATCCCCCCAAAAACTCCATCTGTCTGTTCCTTCTTCTCTCTGGTTGTCCGCCTCTCCCTTGTCTCCTCTGTACCCCAGGCAGAGGGGCTGTGTGTGGGGCTGTGTTCAGACCTCCTGAGGGGTAGGCTGGATCAGGTCTGCCTGCAAGGCCAGAGTCAGGCTGTCTGTAGAGATCCAAACTGGTTTCTCCTTTAGGTCTAGGTGACACAGACCCAGGCTCTCCCAACACACTGCCACGGCCTCAGGGTCCATACACACCACAGGCTCATCATCAGCTACAGAGAAGAGAAAGGCTTAAAGTGACCAGTTTAACGACACATCACAGGTCACTCATCATCCATACACACACACACACACACACACACACACACACACACACACACACACACACACACACACACACACACACACACACACACACACACACACACACACACACACACACACACACTCACACACACACTCACACACACACACTCACACACACACACACACACACCCCACCTGTGTAGTTGTCTCCAGGGCAGTGTTGTTGGTGGTGGTCCCCCAGAGTACAGTAGGAGGTCTGGGACTGAGATGAGTCCTCCTCCTCCTCCTCCGGGTCCCCGTGCTCCCCAGACGCTGTGTCTCTCTCCCCAGACAGGAGGCCCAGGCAGTGAGGAGAGACCTGGCCCAGAGGAACCATCTCCAGCCCTCCATCCTGCTGCTGGCACGATGCCATGCGCTGCATTAGGGGCAGAGAACCACCGCCACCACTAGAGAATGTTCCGTTGGTCTTCATGTAACATCTGCCCTCCGAGAGACAGAGAGAGACAGAGAGAGAGGGGGAGAGAGAGAGAGAGAGACACAGAGACAGAGAGAGAGAGACACAGAGACAGAGAGAGAGAGAGGGGGAGACAGAGAGAGAGAGAGAGAGAGAGAGAGAGAGAGAGAGAGAGAGGGGGAGACAGAGAGAGAGACAGACAGAGAGAGAGAGAGAGGGGGAGACAGAGAGAGAGAGGGGGGAGACAGAGAGAGAGAGACACAGAGACAGAGAGAGAGAGAGGCAGAGAGAGAGAGAAGGACAGAGAGAGGGGGGGGAGACAGAGAGAGAGACACAGAGACAGAGAGAGAGGGGGAGGAGGAGAGAGAGAAAGAGAGAGAGAGAGCGATAGAGAGAGACAGAGAGAGAGAGAGCGATAGAGAGAGACAGAAAGAGAGACAGAGAGAGAGAGACAGAGAGGGGGGAGAGAGAGAGAGAGAGAGACAGAGAGAGAGAGAGAGAGACGGGGGGGAGAGAGGGGGAGAGAGAGAGAGAGAGACAGAGAGGGGGGAGACAGAGAGAGAGAGAGATGGAAACAATATGAGACATGTTTCTTTTCAGAATGGACAAACAGGGACATTATGCTGCAGAGTGCTGTTCTGTTGCCAACCTACCAGCTCTTAACGGTCGACCCCATCAGGACTTAGTAACACTGAGTGCGTCCCTAATGGACCATGGATCCAGGTAGAACCCTTTTGGTTCCAGTTAGAACCCTTTTGGTTCCAGGTAGAGCCCTTTTGGTTCCAGGTAGAGCCCTTTTGGTTCCAGTTAGAACCCTTTTGGTTCCAGGTAGAACCCTTTTGGTTCCAGGTAGAACCCTTTTGGTTCCAGTTAGAACCCTTTTGGTTCCAGTTAGAACCCTTTTGGTTCCAGGTAGAACCCTTTTAAGTTCGACGTAGAACCCTTTCCACAGAGGGTTCTACCTGAAATCAAAATGGGTTCTCCTATGGGGACAGCCGAAAAAAAACCTTTGGAACACTTTTTTTCTAAGATTGTATATTTAAGGGCATTACAGCCAGTCGGGCATGGGAATTCTCCTGTAAACACTCCTCCTAAAATACAGTAGAGACAGTAGCTACAGGAACATCTACCTCTACTGTAAACACTCCTAAAATACAGTAGAGACAGTAGCTACAGGAACATCTACCTCTACTGTAAACACTCCTCCTAAAATACAGTAGAGACAGTAGCTACAGGACCATCTACCTCTACTGTAAACACTCCTCCTAAAATACAGTAGAGACAGTAGCTACAGGAACATCTACCTTTCTTCCAAACACTCCTCCTAAAATACAGTAGAGACAGTAGCTACAGGACCATCTACCTCTACTGTAAACACTCCTCCTAAAATACAGTACAGACAGTAGCTACAGGAACATCTACCTCTACTGTAAACACTCCTCCTAAAATACAGTAGAGACAGTAGCTACAGGACCATCTACCTCTACTGTAAACACTCCTCCTAAAATACAGTAGAGACAGTAGCTACAGGACCATCTACCTCTACTGTAAACACTCCTCCTAAAATACAGTAGCTACAGGAACATCTACCTCTCCTGTAAACACTCCTTCTAAAATACAGTAGCTACAGGAACATCTACCTCTCCTGTAAACACTCCTCCTAAAATACAGTAGAGACAGTAGCTACAGGAACATCTACCTCTCCTGTAAACACTCCTCCTAAAATACAGTAGAGACAGTAGCTACAGGAACATCTACCTCTACTGTAAACACTCCTCCTAAAATACAGTAGAGACAGTAGCTACAGGAACATCTACCTCTCCTGTAAACACTCCTCCTAAAATACAGTAGAGACAGTAGCTACAGGAACATCTACCTCTCCTGTAAACACTCCTCCTAAAATACAGTAGAGACAGTAGCTACAGGAACATCTACCTCTCCTGTAAACACTCCTCCTAAAATACAGTAGAGACAGTAGCTACAGGAACATCTACCTCTCCTGTAAACATTCCTCCTAAAATACAGTAGAGACAGTAGCTACAGGAACATCTACCTCTACTGTAAACACTCCTAAAATACAGTAGAGACAGTAGCTACAGGAACATCTACCTCTACTGTAAACAATCCTCCTAAAATACAGTAGAGACAGTAGCTACAGGACCATCTACCTCTACTGTAAACACTCCTCCTAAAATACAGTAGAGACAGTAGCTACAGGAACATCTACCTTTCTTCCAAACACTCCTCCTAAAATACAGTAGAGACAGTAGCTACAGGACCATCTACCTCTACTGTAAACACTCCTCCTAAAATACAGTACAGACAGTAGCTACAGGAACATCTACCTCTACTGTAAACACTCCTCCTAAAATACAGTAGAGACAGTAGCTACAGGACCATCTACCTCTACTGTAAACACTCCTCCTAAAATACAGTAGAGACAGTAGCTACAGGACCATCTACCTCTACTGTAAACACTCCTCCTAAAATACAGTAGCTACAGGAACATCTACCTCTCCTGTAAACACTCCTTCTAAAATACAGTAGCTACAGGAACATCTACCTCTCCTGTAAACACTCCTCCTAAAATACAGTAGAGACAGTAGCTACAGGAACATCTACCTCTCCTGTAAACACTCCTCCTAAAATACAGTAGAGACAGTAGCTACAGGAACATCTACCTCTACTGTAAACACTCCTCCTAAAATACAGTAGAGACAGTAGCTACAGGAACATCTACCTCTCCTGTAAACACTCCTCCTAAAATACAGTAGAGACAGTAGCTACAGGAACATCTACCTCTCCTGTAAACACTCCTCCTAAAATACAGTAGAGACAGTAGCTACAGGAACATCTACCTCTCCTGTAAACACTCCTCCTAAAATACAGTAGAGACAGTAGCTACAGGAACATCTACCTCTCCTGTAAACACTCCTCCTAAAATACAGTAGAGACAGTAGCTACAGGAACATCTACCTCTACTGTAAACACTCCTCCTAAAATACAGTAGAGACAGTAGCTACAGGAACATCTACCTCTCCTGTAAACACTCCTCCTAAAATACAGTAGAGACAGTAGCTACAGGAACATCTACCTCTACTGTAAACACTCCTCCTAAAATACAGTAGAGACAGTAGCTACAGGAACATCTACCTCTACTGTAAACACTCCTCCTAAAATACAGTAGAGACAGTAGCTACAGGACTATCTACCTCTACTGTAAACACTCCTCCTAAAATACAGTAGAGACAGTAGCTACAGGACCATCTACCTCTACTGTAAACACTCCTCCTAAAATACAGTAGCTACAGGAACATCTACCTCTCCTGTAAACACTCCTTCTAAAATACAGTAGCTACAGGAACATCTACCTCTCCTGTAAACACTCCTCCTAAAATACAGTAGAGACAGTAGCTACAGGAACATCTACCTCTCCTGTAAACACTCCTCCTAAAATACAGTAGAGACAGTAGCTACAGGAACATCTACCTCTACTGTAAACACTCCTCCTAAAATACAGTAGAGACAGTAGCTACAGGAACATCTACCTCTCCTGTAAACACTCCTCCTAAAATACAGTAGAGACAGTAGCTACAGGAACATCTACCTCTCCTGTAAACACTCCTCCTAAAATACAGTAGAGACAGTAGCTACAGGAACATCTACCTCTCCTGTAAACACTCCTCCTAAAATACAGTAGAGACAGTAGCTACAGGAACATCTACCTCTCCTGTAAACACTCCTCCTAAAATACAGTAGAGACAGTAGCTACAGGAACGTCTACCTCTACTGTAAACACTCCTCCTAAAATACAGTAGAGACAGTAGCTACAGGAACATCTACCTCTCCTGTAAACACTCCTCCTAAAATACAGTAGAGACAGTAGCTACAGGAACATCTACCTCTACTGTAAACACTCCTCCTAAAATACAGTAGAGACAGTAGCTACAGGAACATCTACCTCTACTGTAAACACTCCTCCTAAAATACAGTAGAGACAGTAGCTACAGGACCATCTACCTCTACTGTAAACACTCCTTCTAAAATACAGTAGAGACAGTAGCTACAGGAACATCTACCTCTACTGTAAACACTCCTCCTAATCGTACTGTTTTACGTTGGGTTTTGCTCGGATGATAAGACTTCACACAAACACGCCTTTCTCTCTCGCTCTCCCCTTCCCCCTCTCCCCTTCCCCCTCTCCCCTTCCCCCTCCCCCCTCTCCCCTTCCCCCTCTCCCCTTCCCCCTCTCCCCCTCTCCCTCTCCCCTTCCCCCTCTCCCCCCTCTCCCTCTCCCCTTCTCCCTCTCCCCTTCCCCCTCTCCCCTTCCCCCTCTCCCCTTCCCCCTCTCCCCTTCCCCCTCTCCCCTTACCCCTCTCCCCTTACCCCTCTCTCCTTCCCTCTCTCTCCTTCCCTCTCTCTCCTTCCCCCTCTCTCCTTCCCTCTCTCTCCTTCCCCTTCTCTCTCCTTCCCCCTGTTACTGGCTGGCTGGCTGTTACTGGCTGACTGGTTGGATGACTGGCTGGCTGGCTGTTACTGGCTGGTTGGCTGACTGGCTGGCTGTTACTGGCTGACTGGTTGGATGACTGGCTGGCTGTTACTGGCTGACTGGTTGGATGACTGGCTGGCTGTTACTGGCTGGCTGGCTGACTGGCTGGCTGTTACTGGCTGGCTGTTACTGGCTGGCTGGCTGTTACTGGCTGACTGGTTGGATGACTGGCTGGCTGTTACTGGCTGGCTGGCTGGTTGGCTGACTGGCTGGCTGTTACTGGCTGACTGGTTGGTTGGCTGACTGGCTGGCTGGCTGTTACTGGCTGACTGGTTGGATGACTGGCTGACTGTTACTGGCTGACTGGTTGGATGACTGGCTGGCTGTTACTGGCTGGCTGGCTGATTGGCTGACTGGCTGGCTGGCTGTTACTGGCTGACTGGTTGGATGACTGGCTGGCTGGCTGTTACTGGCTGACTGGTTGGATGACTGGCTGGCTGTTACTGGCTGGCTGGCTGACTGGCTGGCTGTTACTGGCTGACTGGTTGGCTGGCTGGCTGTTACTGGCTGACTGGTTGGCTGACTGGCTGGCTGTTACTGCTAGCTAACTGGTTGGCTGGGAAGCTGTCTGTTGCTGGCTGGCTGCTATTGACTGGCTGGATGGATGGCTGTTACTGTCTGGCTGGGTATTACTGGGTGGCTGGGTGTTACTTGGTGGCTGGCTGACTGTTACTGGCTGGCCGGCTGGCTGACTGGGTGGCTGGCTGTTACTGGCTGACTGGCTGACTGACTGACTGTTACTGGCTGGCTGTTACTGGCTGGCTGGCTGGGTGGTTGTTAATGGCTGGCTGTTACTGGCTGGCTGGCTGACTGGGTGGCTGGCTGTTACTGACTGATTGGCTGGCTGACTGTTTCTGGCTGGCTGTTTTTTTTGGGGGGGGTAGATAAACTTTAATATAGCAGGCAGATTGTAGCCTCCATCAATGTAATTGTCTGCATCACTTCCAATCCCCCATATAGTTTTTTGCAAATATGTATAAATTTACAGTGCCTTGCAAAAGTATTCACCCACCTTGGCATTTTTCCTATTTTGTTGCATTATAACCTGTAATTTAAATGGATTTTTATTTGGATTTCATGTAATGGACAAACACAAAATTGTCCAAATTGGTGAAGTGAAATGAAATAAAAAACTTGTTTAAAAAATAATGAAAACTGGTTCGTATGTTTTCACCCCCTTTGCTATGAAGCCCCTAAATAAGATCTGGTGCAACCAATTACCTTCAGAGGTCACATAATTAGATAAATAAAGTCCACCTGTGTGCAATTTAAATGTCACATGATCTCAGTATGTATACACCTGTTCTGAAAGGCCCCAGAGTCTGCAACACCACCATGCAAGCGGCACTATGAAGACCAAGGAGCTCTCCAAACAGGTCAGGGACAAAGTTGTGGAGAAGTACAGATCAGGGTTCGGTTATAAAAAATATCAGAAACTTTGAACATCCCACGGAGCACCATTAAATCCATTATTAAAAAATGGAAAGAATATGGCACCACAACAAACCTGCCAAGAGAGGGCCGCCCACCAACACTCACGGACCAGGCAAGGAGGGCATTAATCAGAGAGGCAGCAAAGAGACCAAAGATAACCCTGAAGGAGCTGCAAAGCTCCACAGCGGAGATTGGAGCATCTGTCCATAGGACCACTTTAAGCTGTACACTCCACAGAGCTGGGCTTTATGGAAGGGTGGCCAGAAAAAAGACATTGGTTCAAGAAAAAAATAAGCAAACACGCATGTGGGAGACTCCCCAAACATATGGAAGATGGTACTCTGGTCAGATGAGACTCAAATTTAGCTTTTTGGCCATCAAGGAAAACGCTATGTCTGGCGCAAACCCAACACCTCTCATCACCCTGAGAACACCATCCATTTCATCGGCAGGGACTGAGAAACTGGTCAGAATTGAAGGAATGATGGATGGCGTTAAATACAGGGAAATTATTGAGGGAAAACTGTTTCAGTCTTCCAGAGACTTGTCAATGGCCCTAAGCATACTGCTAAAGCAACACTCAAGTGGTTTAAGGGGAATCATTTAAATGTCTTGGAATGGCCTATTCTCAATCCAATTGAGAATCTGCGGTATGACTTGCTGTACACCAGCGGAAGCCATCCAACCCATCCAAGATGGAACCCATCTTCAAAGTGGTAGGCATGTTGTGTAAATCAAATTATACAACCCCCCCCCAAAAAATATAAATTTTAATTCCAGGTTGTGAGGCAACAAAATAGGAAAAATGGCAAGGGGGTGAATACTTTTGCAAGCCGCTGTATATATACATATTATTTTTAAATATATATTTCCTTTATTACCCTCTAACCCTACCAACCCCTCCCTAGTTAGAGTCAACTAGTGAACAACAACACTTAGGCCTGTATTTCCAGCTTATATATACTATATACATTTTATGGGCACAATCTATTTTACAATAGTTCTATTTTGTTAGTTTGTAATCCTGTCCTTCCTGTCCTTCCTCTACCCTCAACATCTCCCATCAATTTCTTTCACAAAAGTTATGAACCTATGTACAGTGAGGGGAAAAAAGTATTTGATCCCCTGCTGATTTTGTACGTTTGCCCACTGACAAAGAAATGATCAGTCTATAATTTTAATGGCAGGTTTATTTGAACAGTGAGAGACAGAATAACGCATGTCATAAAATGATTTGCATTTTAGTCATTTAGCAGACGCTCTTATCCAGAGCGACTTACAGTAGTGAATGCATACATTTCATTATATATATATATATATTTTATTTTCGTACTGGCACCCCGTGGGAATCGAACCCACAACCCTGGCGTTGCACACACCATGCTCTACCAACTGAGCTACAGGGAAATAAGTATTTGACCCCCTCGCAATCAGAAAGATTTATGGCTCCCAGGTGT
Source organism: Salmo trutta (assembly GCF_901001165.1). Classification (NCBI taxonomy): domain Eukaryota; kingdom Metazoa; phylum Chordata; class Actinopteri; order Salmoniformes; family Salmonidae; genus Salmo; species Salmo trutta. Next base: position 88,658,378 of record NC_042969.1, on the reverse strand, counting down.
CTTTTATACAGGTAACGAGCTGAGATTAGGAGCACACTCTTAAAGGGAGTGCTCCTAATCTCAGCTTGTTACCTGTATAAAAGACACCTGTCCACAGAAGCAATCAATCAATCAGATTCCAAACTCTCCACCATGGCCAAGACCAAAGAGCTCTCCAAGGATGTCAGGGACAAGATTGTAGACCTACACAAGGCTGGAATGGGCTACAAGACCATCGCCAAGCAGCTTGATGAGAAGGTGACAACAGTTGGTGCGATTATTCGCAAATGGAAGAAACACAAAAGAACTGTCAGTCTCCCTCGGCCTGGGGCTCCATGCAAGATCTCAGTTATTTCTGTTAGTTGCATGTGTGACATAACTCCACCAGTCCTATTTATTATATATTCCTATTTATTATATAATTTACAAAGATTAAACATTTTTCAAAAATGTATGTTTTTTTACTCTACTAGTATATTTGAGTTTTTTTCTGGTGGATTAAATTGAAATTGCAACCAACTTTCTATGGCTTGTCTTAAAAATAGCGATATTTCAGAGATTATTTCCTTTTCAAATAACTGAAAGTGAGAGGTTGTAATCTGAATAAAGGGGAAAAGGCCGTTCTTGAACATGGGGTGAGACATTCTTATTCATTTACTAGAGAACCAGTTTGGATTTAAGTATAACTTTTGTATGACTGTGACTAAAATAGTTAATCAGGGTGATTTTGTTCCACAAATTGACAGGTATTTTCCTTTCCATGGTAGCAAGATCTTATCTATTTTTGCTAACTTTCTATTAAAATGTATTGTAATGAGATCATTTCTTTCTTTCAGTATATGAATACTGAGTATGTCCACTTTATCATCAGACCATTTTATTGGTAAACTACACGGTAATGTAAAAGTTGTATTTTTTTGTGATCCAATACGTAGTATAGTACATTGATCATAATTTGGTTTTAATCCAGAGAGGTTAGAAAAAGTATCTAGATCATCGATGAGGCCATGGAGGGATTCAAATTGTGGATTTAAAAGAAAAGGCCTTTGATTTTATTGGTGGATCTGATTTTAATAGCTAACTTTTCGATGGCCATAATAAATAGATATGCCGATAGGGAACAACCTTGTTTTACTCCTCTTGACAGTTTAAAACTTTCTGAGAAGTAGCCATTATTTACTATTTTGCTCCGAGGGTTACTATACATAACCTATTGTATATAAAATTGTTTCAAATTTAAATATTACAGGCATTTATATATAAATTCCAGTTGTACTTTATCAAAAGCTTTTTCAGTCAGCTATGAACTCAGGTCACTGGATTTTTCTTCAATAAGTTCCTCCATTTCTTTTTGTTTTTCCTCTAACTTGTTCTGAGCCTCTAAGGACCAGTTTTTCATTGCCATCTATCTGTTCTGTTAGACCTCTTTTTACCTAAATTGCTTTTGTTTTAGAGCTGAGTGCTGAATTGCATGGCCTCTAAAGCCACATTTAAAAGTGTCCCATACAATAAGGGGATCTGCTGTACCGATGGTATGTAGGAAAAATTCAGTTATAAATTATTCTGTCCTAGTTTTTTTTTAAAGTTATCGTACAATAGGCTTTGATTAAATTCCCAATGTTATCACCCTCGTGGAAACTCAGTAAGAGGAATATATGTGTCAGTTATGTGATGGTCCGACCGCATTCTGTCCCCATCAACACTTTTTAAACTTTTGCTGCCAGTGAGAATTATTTAAGAAAGTAATCAAGACGACTAGCTGGATTGAGCCTCCGCCATGTATATCTCACTAGGTCAGGATATTAAACCTCCTCCATGTATATCTCACTAGGTCAGGATATTAAACCTCCTCCATGTATATCTCACTAGGTCAGGGTATTAAACCTCCACCATGTATATCTCACTAGGTCAAGGTATTAAACCTCCTCCATGTATATCTCACTAGGTCAGGGTATTAAACCTCCTCCATGTATATCTCACTAGGTCAGGATATTAAACCTCCTCCATGTATATCTCACTAGGTCAGGGTATTAAACCTCCTCCATGTATATCTCACTAGGTCAGGGTATTAAACCCCCTCCATCTATATCTCACTAGGTCAGGATATTAAACCTCCTCCATGTATATCTCACTAGGTCAGGATATTAAACCTCCTCCATGTATATCTCACTAGGTCAGGATATTAAACCTCCTCCATGTATATCTCACTAGGTCAGGGTATTAAACCTCCTCCATGTATATCTCACTAGGTCAGGATATTAAACCTCCTCCATGTATATCTCACTAGGTCAGGGTATTAAGGGTTTTTCTTTATTTTTACTATTTTATACATTGTAGAATAATAGTGAAGACATCAAAACTATGAAATAACACATATGGAATCATGTAGTAACCAAAAAAAGTGTTAAACAACTCAAAATATATGTTATATTTGAGATTCTTCAAATTAGCCACCCTTTGCCTTGATGACAGCTTTGCACACTCTTGGCATTCTCTCAACCAGCTTCATGAGGTAGTCACCTGGAATGCATTTCAATTAACAGGTGTTAAAAGTTCATTTGTGTCATTTCTTTCCTTCTTAATGCGTTTGAGCCAATCAGTTGTGTTGTGACAAGGTAGGGGTGGTATACAGAAGATAGCCCTATTTGGTAAAAGACCAAGTCCATATTATGGCAAGAACAGCTCAAATAAGCAAAGAGGAACAACAGTCCATCATTACTTTAAGACATGAAGGTCAGTCAATCCGGAAAATGTCAAGAACTTTAAAAGTTTATTCAAGTGCAGTTGAAACACCATCAAACACTATGATGAAACTGGCTCTCATGAGGACCGCCACAGGAATGGAAGATCCAGAGTTACCTCTGCTGCAGAGGATAAGTTCATTAGAGTTAACTGCACCTCAGACACATCTCAACATCAACTGTTCAGAAGAGACTGGGTGAATCAGGCCTTCATGATCAAATTGATGCAAAGAAACCACTACTAAAGGACACCAATAATAAGAAGGGACTTGGTTGGGCCAAGAAACACGAGCAATGGACATCAGACCGGTGGAAATCTGTCCTTTGGTCTGATGAGTCTAAATGTTTGATTTTTGGTTCCAACCGCCGTGTCTTTGTGAGACGCAGAGTAGGTAAACGGATGATCTCTGCATGTGTGGTTCCAACCATGAAGCATGGAGGAGGAGGTGTGGGGGTGCTTTGCTGGTGAAAATAGTGAAAATAGTAGAAATAAAGAAAACCCTTGAATGAGTAGGTATGTCCAAACTTTTGACCATGTGTGGGAGAGGTAGGGGAATGGGAGAGGGGAGGGGAAGAGAGGAGAAAGAGGGAGGGAATAGGAGGAGGAGATGAGAGGAGAGGAAGAGGAAGAGGAAGAGGGGAGGGTAGGAGAGGAGAGGAGGGGAGGGGAGGGGAGGAGAAGAGAGGAGAAGAGAGGAGAAGAGAGGAGAGGAGGGGAGGAGAGGGAAATGTACTGTACGTAGAGTGTGAATATGTAACAGACTGAAGCACCAGCTAAACAAATAATAACCTAAGAATCTCTGGTCGGTTCTCTCGTTACCTGTTGTTGTTGCAGAAGTTCTGGCAACTCATACAGTCAGACGGGTCAGTCTGGGGCAAGGCTGTGTACACACCTTCACCCTGGAACACACAGAGACAAGAGACACATGTTGTTCTAACCGTTCTCAATATGGACCTGTCTGTCTGTCTGTCTGTCTGTCTGTCTGTCTGTCTGTCTGTCTGTCTGTCTGTCTGTCTGTCTGTCTGTCTGTCTGTCTGTCTGTCTGTCTGTCTGTCTGTCTGTCTGTCTGTCTGTCTGTCTGTCTGTGTGTGTGTGTGTGTGTGTGTGTGTGTGTGTGTGTGTGTGTGTGTGTGTGTGTGTGTGTGTGTGTGTGTGTGTGTATACGTGAGAGAGAGTGCTACCTGTGTGTGTCTGTGTGTCTGCATAACTCACATTATGGTGGTGGAGAGGGACAGAGTGCTCATACTCCATGGTGCTGTGTGGTAAGGAGGCGTCGTGGCTGTGTGCTGGGTATCCCAGCCCAGCAGAACCATTACGCAGTGCCAGGCCGTTAGGCAGCTTGTGGTGCAGGTGGTGGCAGCCCTGGGGTAGACCGCTGTGCCCGTAGCCCCCGTGGACGCCACCGTTAATCCGGCTGCTACCTGGCAGGGTGGTGTACTCTAGAACATGGCCGTTCATCTCCGCAGGCTGGTAGAGGTAGCCTGGGGGGTCGTACTCTGGAGGGAGGGAGGGAGAGAGAGAGGACAGGGCGGGAGGGAGGGAGAGAGAGAGAGAGAGGGAGAGAGGGAAAGGGAGAGAGAGGGCGGGAGGGAGAGAGAGGGAGAGAGAGAGGGCGGGAGTGAGGAGGGAGAGAGAGAGGGAGAGTGAGAGAGAGGGAGGGAGGGAGGAGGGAGGGAGGGAGGGAGGGAGGGAAGGAGGGCGGGAGGAAGGAGGGATGAGAGTGAGGGAGGGAGGAGGAGGGAGGGAGGGAGGAGAGAGAGAGAGGGCGGGAGGGAGGGAGAGGGAGAGAGAGGGAGGGAGGGAGGGAGGGTGGAGGAAGAGTGAGAGAGGGAGAGGGAGAGAGGGAGAGAGAGGGAGGGAGAGGGAGAGAGGGAGGGAGGGAAAAGACGGTTAGAGAAAGTAATAAGCCTCGAGCCAACAGCTCCTACTAGCTGCCAGAAGAGCCAACGGCTCCTACTAGCTGCCAGAAGAGCCAACGGCTCCTACTAGCTGCCAGAAGAGCCAACGGCTCCTACTAGCTGCCAGAAGAGCCAACGGCTCCTACTAGCTGCCAGAGAGCCAACGGCTCCTACTAGCTGCCAGAAGAGCCAACGGCTCCTACTAGCTGCCAGAAGAGCCAACGGCTCCTACTAGCTGCCAGAAGAGCCAACGGCTCCTACTAGCTGCCAGAAGAGCCAACGGCTCCTACTAGCTGCCAGAAGAGCCAACAGCTCCTACTAGCTGCCAGAAGAGCCAACAGCTCCTACTAGCTGCCAGAAGAGCCAACAGCTCCTACTAGCTGCCAGAAGCTGCCACCATCTTGGCCAGCAGGTGGTAATAATATCACGGCCATATGGAGGAGAGGAAATAGCAGTGAATATATCAATGAGTTTAAATTCAACCTCAATTTCACCCCTGGCCATATGGTTGTTGTCCTGCCAGTCTCTTGGTTGCCAGTGTTAATACGACCATCTGGTTACTGTGGTCTGTCTGTCTGTCTGTCTGTCTGTCTGTCTGTCTGTCTGTCTGTCTGTGTCTGTCTGTCTCCCAGAAACATTCCCAGAACATAAAGTAGTGTTTTGATATACGGTAACATTAGGATGTAGGGTTCTGTCTAGGGGTTAGGGTACAGGGGTTAGGGTACAGGGGTTAGGGTCTAGGGGTTAGGGTACAGGGGTTAGGGTCTAGGGGTTAGGGTAAGGGGCTAGGGTCTAGGGGTTAGGGTCTATGGGTTAGGGTACAGGGGTTAGGGTACAGGGGTTAGGGTACAGGGGTTAGGGTCTATGGGTTAGGGTCTAGGGTACAGGGGTTAGGGTCTAGGGTACAGGGGTTAGGGTACAGGGTTAGGGTCTAGGGTACAGGGGTTAGGGTCTAGGGTACAGGGATTAGGGTACAGGGGTTAGGGTACAGGGGTTAGGGTCTAGGGTACAGGGGTTAGGGTACAGGGGTTAGGGTACAGGGGTTAGGGTCTAGGGTACAGGGGTTAGGGTCTAGGGTACAGGGGTTAGGGTACAGGGTTAGGGTCTAGGGTACAGGGTTAGGGTCTAGGGTCTAGGGGTTAGGGTACAGGGGTTAGGGTCTAGGGGTTAGGGTCTAGGGGTTAGGGTCTAGGGGTTAGGGTCTAGGGGTTAGGGTACAGGTGTTAGGGTCTAGGGTACAGGGGTTAGGGTCCAGGGTACAGGGGTTAGGGTACAGGGGTTAGGGTCTAGGGTACAGGGGTTAGGGTCTAGGGGTTAGGGTACAGGGGTTAGGGTCCAGGGGTTAGGGTCTAGGGGTTAGGGTACAGGGGTTAGGGTACAGGGGTTAGGGTCTAGGGGTTAGGGTACAGGGGTTAGGGTACAGGGGTTAGGGTCTAGGGGTTAGGGTACAGGGGTTAGGGTCTAGGGGTTAGGTTACAGGGGTTAGGGTCTAGGGGTTAGGGTACATGGTAAAGGGGTTAGGGTCTAGGGGTTAGGGTCTAGGGGTTAGGGTACAGGGGTTAGGGTCTAGGGTCTAGGGTACAGGGGTTAGAGTTCTCACTGTGCATGTTATTCTGCTGCCGGTTCCTCCACAGACACATGGTGATGAAGACGAGTAGGATGAGGACCATGACCCCTAGAACACAGCCCACGATCAGGTACAGCAGGCCCCCGGGCGGGGTGGGAGTGTCTGGGGGGTAGGGCCCCGGTGGGGTGATGGGGTGCTGGCTGGGGACCCCTGGGGGCTGCCGCGCTGTGTGGGTTGGAGGAGGGGAACGAGGCCTTTAGGTTACTGATCCCTCACTCAATAGTCTTCTCTCAACTAGTACTAGTAAACAGTATATTAAACTATATAATGTTACATTGTGTTCTATAAAACACTCATATTGTTACATTGTGTTCTATAAAACACTCATATTGTTACATTGTGTTCTATAAAACACTCATATTGTTACATTGTGTTCTATAAAACACTCATATTGTTACATTGTGTTCTATAAAACACTCATATTGTTACATTGTGTTCTATAAAACACTCATATTGTTACATTGTGTTCTATAAACACTCATATTGTTACATTGTGTTCTATAAAACACTCATATTGTTACATTGTGTTCTATAAAACACTCATATTGTTACATTGTGTTCTATAAAACACTCATATTGTTACATTGTGTTTCTAATAAAACACTCATATTGTTACAGTTGTGTTCTATAAAACACTCATATTGTTACATTGTGTTCTATAAAACACTCATATTGTTACATTGTGTTCTATAAAACACTCATATTGTTACATTGTGTTCTATAAAACACTCATATTGTTACATTGTGTTCTATAAAACACTCATATTGTTACATTGTGTTATATAGTATATGTATAGTACCTGTAGTAACCACTATGACAGACAACATTATAGTTATGACCCTGGACTGTAGTATGTCCTGACTGACAATAAACTACATCACCTCTCCAAGCTCTGGTGTGTGTGTGTGTGTGTGTGTGTGTGTGTGTGTGTGTTGTGTGTGTGTTTGTGTGTGTTTGTGTGGTGTGTGTGTGTATGTGTTTGTGTGTGTGTGTGTGTGGTGTGTGTGTGTGTGTGTTTGTAGAGTCCAGTTCTACCTTTGGTCTTACAGATCATAACGTTGCTGTATTCACTCTCTCCCCGCTCTGGTGTGTGTGTGTGTGTGTTTGCGTGTGTGTGTGTGTGTGTGTGTGTGTTTGCGTTGTGTGTGTGTGTGTATGTGTGTGTGTGTGTGTGTGTGTGTGTGTGTGTTTGTAGAGTCCAGTTCTACCTTTGGTCTCACAGATCATAACGTTGCTGTATTCACTCTCTCCCCCGTCGTTGAAACACTGCATCTTAATGTCATAGGATGTCTCTGGCTGCAGCTGGACCTGATCAGGGTGCACTGTTTCAGGACCATGGGGGGGAAGAGACCGAACTAGAGAGAGAGACAGAGAAGATGAGAGAGACGAGACAGAGAGAGAGACAGACGAGACGAGTACAGGACCGAGAGAGAGACCAGACAGAGAGAGAGAGGACAGAGTAGACAGAGACAGAGAGATGACAGAGACAGTGAGAGGACAGGAGGAGTAGAGAGAGGGACAGATGAAGAGACAGAGAGAGACAGAGACAGATGAGAGACAGAGAGAGGACAGAGACAGAGACAGGAAGAGACAGAGACAGGGAGAGCCAGTAGGACAGGGAGAGACAGAGACAGGGAAGAGGACAGAGAGAGACCAGAGACAGAGAGAGACAGGGAGAGACAGGGAGAGACAGAGGAGAGAGGACAGAGACAGAGGAGAGAGAGAGAGACAGAGAGAGAGACAGACAGAGAGAGACAGACAGACAGAGAGAGAGAGACAGAGAGAGACAGAGACAGAGAGAGACAGAGAGAGACAGAGAGAGAGAGAGAGACAGAGAGAGACAGACAGAGAGAGACAGAGACAGGAGAGAGAGAGAGAGACAGAGACAGAGAGACAAAGAGAGGAAGGGCAAATGAGAGATGATTGTTTCCTCTGAATGTTTGTGTGATTCCACTGACACAATCAATATTATCCCTCTCTTTCTCTCTCTCTTTTCTTCTTCCTCTCTCTCGCTTCTCCTCTCTCCTTCTCTCTCTCTCTTTCTCTCTCTCACTCTCTCTCACTTCAATTTCATGGGAAACGTGTTAACATTGCCAAAGCAAGTGAAATAGATATATAAAAATGAACAGTAAACATTACACTCACAGAAGTTCCAAAATATACATACATTTCACATTTCATATTGTGTCTATATACAGTGTTGTAACGATGTGCAAATAGTTAAAATACAAAAGGGGAAAAATAATAAACATAAATCTGGGTTGTATTTACAATGTTGTTTGTTCTTCACTGGTTGACCTTTCTTGTGGCAAACAGGTCACAAATATTTCTGCTGTGATGGAAACACTGTGGTATTTCACCCAGTAGATATGGGAGTTTATCAGAATTGGATTTGTTTTCAATTCTCTGTGGGTCTGAGAGAAATATGTGTCTCTAATATGACATACATTTGGCGGAAGTGCAGCTCAGTTTCACCCTCATTTTGTGGGCAGTGTGCACAATTTATTTGTATTACATTTTTCTTTAACCTTTATTTAACAAGCCAGTTAAGAACAAATTCTTATTTACAATGACGGCCTACCAAAAGGCAAAAGGCCTCCTGCGGTGGACGGGGGAATTAAAAATACAAAATACAAAAAAAAAAAAACTATAGGACAAAACACACATTATGACAAGAGAGACAACACAACACTACATAAATAGTTGCAAGATT